>NW_028132981.1:0-213133 GCF_964374135.1 Grampus griseus | reverse complement strand
TAAGGTGAAAGGTGAGTTGGGGTGCTGCATAAAACCAGAGATTGAAATGAGCACAGATAAAGTTCCTTAAGCCAAATATGGAATAGACAAGAGCTACTCCTTGCTCAACGAAATGGACTCAACACCCCATATTAAACACCTAAGAATATACCTGACTAGTAAGAATCTTAAAACGTATGGACGGCTATGTCTGAAAGAGAATCAAGCGTGTGTACAGGGGCATCAACGCAGCAGTGATAGGATTGGAGAGGTTCGGTGAGCAAATGAAGACCCTTTGAAGTCATATTGCATGGTACCCATTCCACGGGTCTCAACTCTCCAGGTTTAAGGTATTCTTCCTTCAGCTAAAACATGCATGTGGAACCCAGAGTATGATCAACCGTGTGAACGGGAGACGTGTTCAAATATGTCTCAGTTTTCCTCCCCTGGTACTCGGGTGCAACATTCCAGACGCTTTACTAACACTCTCCCGACTTGGAGAGTCAGCGCCTTTAACCTCCTGTTTGGCCCAGTTTGCAATTTCTGCGGAAGATGAACAGGAATAGCGAGAACCAATGAGAGACTAGCTGGAGGTGTCTGGACGGGCAAATTTAACTCTCAATTCCCACCAGGAAGAGGAAATAACCAAAGGCTCAGCGTGCCGTGCCGGAACCAGATTAGGGCCTGAAGCCATCCTGCGGTGTTGCGGCCAGGTCACAAGAAAGCGAGTTGAAGAAAGGAGCTCAGGGGCACTGTAATTCACAAACCTGCAGAGTTATAAATGACAGCTATCGTCCAAAAATATACTGAAGTAAGGCTGCCAAGAGGACTTGAAAGCGGGGCAGAATTGCAGGAAACCGATTTCAGGAGGTAGACTGGAATTGCATTGAAAGCATAGGAAAAGAGGCAGAACGTCCACAATGATGCACTTGGCCAAAAAGGGCGTATGCGTTTTTTCCTGAATATATTCAGGAAAAAACGCATACGCCCTTTTTGGCCAACCAAGCAAGCTTGCAAAGGAAATCTGCACTACAATGAAGTCTCACTTCCCCCCGGTCAAAAGGGCCATCTGAAAAAAGTGTAAAATCCAGAAAGGCAGGACAGGCCATGGAGAACTGGGAGCCTTGTTATGCTGATGGGCGGGATGTAAATTGCCAACAGACACTCGGGAGAAGTGTATGGTGTTTCCTGAAACATCTAAAAAACAAAGCAACAGAGCCTAGGGCACTTCCACTTATGGTCCTATAGCTTAGGGAAATTAAAATCAAAAAGACACAGCCACCCCAAAGTTTGGGACGCCTCTGTTTACAAGAACCTCGTTTACCGTACAAGTTCAATATCACAGGAAGTGAAAAATGGATAAAGAATTTGTGGTTCTTACGTACAATGCAGTATCACTCAGCAATGAAATCTATGTCATCAGGCCCGTAGCAGCATAATGAGTGGATTCAGGTACGATGATTCTAACTGAAATAAGTCACACAGAAAAAGAAACATCATAAGATATCACTAATACACGGAATGTAAACTTGGCTACACAGGAACTGAATTCCAAAACAGAACAGGGTCTCAAATTTAGAAAACCAACTTATGCTTGCTTAAGGGGAAAGGTGAGTTGGGGTGCTGCATAAAAGCAGAGATTGAAATGAGCACAGATAAAGTTCCTTAAGCCAAATATGGAATAGACAAGAGCTACTCCTTGCTCAACGAAATGGACTCAACACCCCATATTAAACGCCTAAGAATGTACCTGACTAGTAAGTATCTTAAAACCTATGGATTGCTATGTCTCCAAAAGAGAATCAAGCATGTGTACAGGGGCATAAATGCAGCAGTGATAGGATTGGAGAGGTTCGGTGAGCAAATGAAGACCCCTTTGAAGTCATATTGCATGGTACCCATTCCACGGGTCTCAACTCTCCAGGTTTAAGGTATTTTTCCTTCAGCTAAAACATGCATGTGGAACCCAGAGTATGATCAACCATGTGAACGGGAGATGTGTTCAAATATGTCTCAGTTTTCCTCCCCTGGTACTCGGGTGCAACATTCCAGACGCTTTACTAACACTCTCCCGACTTGGAGAATCAGTCCCTTTAACCTCCTGTTTGGCCCAGTTTGCAATTTCTGTGGAAGATGAAAAGGAATAGCGAGAACCAATGAGAGACTAGCTGGAGGTGGCTGGACGGGCAAATTTAACTCTCATTTCCCACCAGGAAGAGGAAATAACCAAAGGCTCAGCGTGCCGTGCCGGAACCAGATTAGGGCCTGAAGCCATCCTGCGGTGTTGCGGCCAGGTCACAAGAAAGCGAGTTGAAGAAAGGAGCTCAGGGGCACTGTAATTCACAAACCTGCAGAGTTATAAATGACAGCTATCGTCCAAAAATGTACTGAAGTAAGGCTGCCAAGAGGACTTGAAAGCCGGGCAGAATTGCAGGAAACCGATTTCCGGAGTTAGACTGGAATTGCATTGAAAGCATAGGAAAAGAGGCAGAACGTCCACAATGATGCACTTGGCCAAAAAGGGCGTATGCGTTTTTTCCTGAATATATTCAGGAAAAAACGCATACGCCCTTTTTGGCCAACCAAGCAAGCTTGCAAAGGAAATCTGCACTACAATGAAGTCTCACTTCCCCCCGGTCAAAAGGGCCATCTGAAAAAAGTGTAAAATCCAGAAAGGCAGGACAGGCCATGGAGAACTGGGAGCCTTGTTATGCTGATGGGCGGGATGTAAATTGCCAACAGACACTGGGGAGAAGTGTATGGTGTTTCCTGAAACATCTAAAAAACAAAGCAACAGAGCCTAGGGCACTTCCACTTATGGTCCTATAGCTTAGGGAAATTAAAATCAAAATGACACAGCCACCCCAAAGTTTGGGACGCCTCTGTTTACAAGAACCTCGTTTACCGTACAAGTTCAATATCACAGAAAGTGAAAAATGGATAAAGAACTTGTGGTACTTACGTACAATGCAGTATCACTCAGCAATGAAATCTATGTCATCAGGCCCGTAGCAGCATAATGAGTGGATTCAGGTACGATGATTCTAACTGAAATAAGTCACACAGAAAAAGAAACATCATAAGATATCACTAATACACGGAATGTAAACTTGGCTACACAGGAACTGAATTCCAAAACAGAACAGGGTCTCAAATTTAGAAAACCAACTTATGCTTGCTTAAGGGGAAAGGTGAGTTGGGGTGCTGCATAAAACCAGAGATTGAAATGAGCACAGATAAAGTTCCTTAAGCCAAATATGGAATAGACAAGAGCTACTCCTTGCTCAACGAAATGGACTCAACACCCCATATTAAACGCCTAAGAATGTACCTGACTAGTAAGTATCTTAAAACCTATGGATTGCTATGTCTCCAAAAGAGAATCAAGCATGTGTACAGGGGCATAAATGCAGCAGTGATAGGATTGGAGAGGTTCGGTGAGCAAATGAAGACCCTTTGAATTCATATTGCATGGTACCCATTCCACGGGTCTCAACTCTCCAGGTTTAAGGTATTCTTCCTTCAGCTAAAACATGCATGTGGAACCCAGAGTATGAACAACCATGTGAACGGGAGACGTGTTCAAATATGTCTCAGTTTTCCTCCCCTGGTACTCGGGTGCAACATTCCAGACGCTTTACTAACACTCTCCCCACTTGGAGAGTCAGCGCCTTTAACCTCCTGTTTGGCCCAGTTTGCAATTTCTGCGGAAGATGAACAGGAATAGGGAGAACCAATGAGAGACAAGCTGGAGGTGTCTGGACGGGCAAATTTAACTCTCATTTCCCATCTGGAAGAGGAAATAACCAAAGGCTCAGCGTGCCGTGCCGGAACCAGATTAGGGCCTGAAGCCATCCTGCGGTGTTGCGGCCAGCTCAAAAGAAAGTGAGTTGAAGAAAGGAGCTCAGGGGCACTGTAATTCACAAACCTGCAGAGTTATAAATGACAGCTATCGTCCAAAAATAGACTGAAGTAAGGCTGCCAAGAGGACTTGAAAGCGGGGCAGAATTGCAGGAAACCGATTTCAGGAGGTAGACTGGAATTGCATTGAAAGCATAGGAAAAGAGGCAGAACGTCCACAATGATGCACTTGGCCAAAAAGGGCGTATGCGTTTTTTCCTGAATATATTCAGGAAAAAACGCATACGCCCTTTTTGGCCAACCAAGCAAGCTTGCAAAGGAAATCTGCACTACAATGAAGTCTCACTTCCCCCCGGTCAAAAGGGCCATCTGAAAAAAGTGTAAAATCCAGAAAGGCAGGACAGGCCATGGAGAACTGGGAGCCTTGTTATGCTGATGGGCGGGATGTAAATTGCCAACAGACACTAGGGAGAAGTGTATGGTGTTTCCTGAAACATCTAAAAAACAAAGCAACAGAGCCTAGGGCACTTCCACTTATGGTCCTATAGCTTAGGGAAATTAAAATCAAAAAGACACAGCCACCCCAAAGTTTGGGACGCCTCTGTTTACAAGAACCTCGTTTACCGTACAAGTTCAATATCACAGAAAGTGAAAAATGGATAAAGAACTTGTGGTACTTACGTACAATGCAGTATCACTCAGCAATGAAATCTATGTCATCAGGCCCGTAGCAGCATAATGAGTGGATTCAGGTACGATGATTCTAACTGAAATAAGTCACACAGAAAAAGAAACATCATAAGATATCACTAATAGACGGAATGTAAACTTGGCTACTCAGGAACTGAATTACAGAACAGAACAGGGTCTCAAATTTAGAAAACCAACTTATGCTTGCTTAAGGTGAAAGGTGAGTTGGGGTGCTGCATAAAACCAGAGATTGAAATGAGCACAGATAAAGTTCCTTAAGCCAAATATGGAATAGACAAGAGCTACTCCTTGCTCAACGAAATGGACTCAACACCCCATATTAAACACCTAAGAATATACCTGACTAGTAAGAATCTTAAAACGTATGGACGGCTATGTCTGAAAGAGAATCAAGCGTGTGTACAGGGGCATCAACGCAGCAGTGATAGGATTGGAGAGGTTCGGTGAGCAAATGAAGACCCTTTGAAGTCATATTGCATGGTACCCATTCCACGGGTCTCAACTCTCCAGGTTTAAGGTATTCTTCCTTCAGCTAAAACATGCATGTGGAACCCAGAGTATGATCAACCGTGTGAACGGGAGACGTGTTCAAATATGTCTCAGTTTTCCTCCCCTGGTACTCGGGTGCAACATTCCAGACGCTTTACTAACACTCTCCCGACTTGGAGAGTCAGCGCCTTTAACCTCCTGTTTGGCCCAGTTTGCAATTTCTGCGGAAGATGAACAGGAATAGCGAGAACCAATGAGAGACTAGCTGGAGGTGTCTGGACGGGCAAATTTAACTCTCAATTCCCACCAGGAAGAGGAAATAACCAAAGGCTCAGCGTGCCGTGCCGGAACCAGATTAGGGCCTGAAGCCATCCTGCGGTGTTGCGGCCAGGTCACAAGAAAGCGAGTTGAAGAAAGGAGCTCAGGGGCACTGTAATTCACAAACCTGCAGAGTTATAAATGACAGCTATCGTCCAAAAATATACTGAAGTAAGGCTGCCAAGAGGACTTGAAAGCGGGGCAGAATTGCAGGAAACCGATTTCAGGAGGTAGACTGGAATTGCATTGAAAGCATAGGAAAAGAGGCAGAACGTCCACAATGATGCACTTGGCCAAAAAGGGCGTATGCGTTTTTTCCTGAATATATTCAGGAAAAAACGCATACGCCCTTTTTGGCCAACCAAGCAAGCTTGCAAAGGAAATCTGCACTACAATGAAGTCTCACTTCCCCCCGGTCAAAAGGGCCATCTGAAAAAAGTGTAAAATCCAGAAAGGCAGGACAGGCCATGGAGAACTGGGAGCCTTGTTATGCTGATGGGCGGGATGTAAATTGCCAACAGACACTCGGGAGAAGTGTATGGTGTTTCCTGAAACATCTAAAAAACAAAGCAACAGAGCCTAGGGCACTTCCACTTATGGTCCTATAGCTTAGGGAAATTAAAATCAAAAAGACACAGCCACCCCAAAGTTTGGGACGCCTCTGTTTACAAGAACCTCGTTTACCGTACAAGTTCAATATCACAGGAAGTGAAAAATGGATAAAGAATTTGTGGTACTTACGTACAATGCAGTATCACTCAGCAATGAAATCTATGTCATCAGGCCCGTAGCAGCATAATGAGTGGATTCAGGTACGATGATTCTAACTGAAATAAGTCACACAGAAAAAGAAACATCATAAGATATCAGTAATACACGGAATGTAAACTTGGCTACACAGGAACTGAATTACAGAACAGAACAGGGTCTCAAATTTAGAAAACCAACTTATGCTTGCTTAAGGGGAAAGGTGAGTTGGGGTGCTGCATAAAAGCAGAGATTGAAATGAGCACAGATAAAGTTCCTTAAGCCAAATATGGAATAGACAAGAGCTACTCCTTGCTCAACGAAATGGACTCAACACCCCATATTAAACGCCTAAGAATGTACCTGACTAGTAAGTATCTTAAAACCTATGGATTGCTATGTCTCCAAAAGAGAATCAAGCATGTGTACAGGGGCATAAATGCAGCAGTGATAGGATTGGAGAGGTTCGGTGAGCAAATGAAGACCCTTTGAAGTCATATTGCATGGTACCCATTCCACGGGTCTCAACTCTCCAGGTTTAAGGTATTTTTCCTTCAGCTAAAACATGCATGTGGAACCCAGAGTATGATCAACCATGTGAACGGGAGATGTGTTCAAATATGTCTCAGTTTTCCTCCCCTGGTACTCGGGTGCAACATTCCAGACGCTTTACTAACACTCTCCCGACTTGGAGAATCAGTCCCTTTAACCTCCTGTTTGGCCCAGTTTGCAATTTCTGTGGAAGATGAAAAGGAATAGCGAGAACCAATGAGAGACTAGCTGGAGGTGGCTGGACGGGCAAATTTAACTCTCATTTCCCACCAGGAAGAGGAAATAACCAAAGGCTCAGCGTGCCGTGCCGGAACCAGATTAGGGCCTGAAGCCATCCTGCGGTGTTGCGGCCAGGTCACAAGAAAGCGAGTTGAAGAAAGGAGCTCAGGGGCACTGTAATTCACAAACCTGCAGAGTTATAAATGACAGCTATCGTCCAAAAATGTACTGAAGTAAGGCTGCCAAGAGGACTTGAAAGCCGGGCAGAATTGCAGGAAACCGATTTCCGGAGTTAGACTGGAATTGCATTGAAAGCATAGGAAAAGAGGCAGAACGTCCACAATGATGCACTTGGCCAAAAAGGGCGTATGCGTTTTTTCCTGAATATATTCAGGAAAAAACGCATACGCCCTTTTTGGCCAACCAAGCAAGCTTGCAAAGGAAATCTGCACTACAATGAAGTCTCACTTCCCCCCGGTCAAAAGGGCCATCTGAAAAAAGTGTAAAATCCAGAAAGGCAGGACAGGCCATGGAGAACTGGGAGCCTTGTTATGCTGATGGGCGGGATGTAAATTGCCAACAGACACTCGGGAGAAGTGTATGGTGTTTCCTGAAACATCTAAAAAACAAAGCAACAGAGCCTAGGGCACTTCCACTTATGGTCCTATAGCTTAGGGAAATTAAAATCAAAATGACACAGCCACCCCAAAGTTTGGGACGCCTCTGTTTACAAGAACCTCGTTTACCGTACAAGTTCAATATCACAGAAAGTGAAAAATGGATAAAGAACTTGTGGTACTTACGTACAATGCAGTATCACTCAGCAATGAAATCTATGTCATCAGGCCCGTAGCAGCATAATGAGTGGATTCAGGTACGATGATTCTAACTGAAATAAGTCACACAGAAAAAGAAACATCATAAGATATCACTAATACACGGAATGTAAACTTGGCTACACAGGAACTGAATTCCAAAACAGAACAGGGTCTCAAATTTAGAAAACCAACTTATGCTTGCTTAAGGGGAAAGGTGAGTTGGGGTGCTGCATAAAACCAGAGATTGAAATGAGCACAGATAAAGTTCCTTAAGCCAAATATGGAATAGACAAGAGCTACTCCTTGCTCAACGAAATGGACTCAACACCCCATATTAAACGCCTAAGAATGTACCTGACTAGTAAGTATCTTAAAACCTATGGATTGCTATGTCTCCAAAAGAGAATCAAGCATGTGTACAGGGGCATAAATGCAGCAGTGATAGGATTGGAGAGGTTCGGTGAGCAAATGAAGACCCTTTGAATTCATATTGCATGGTACCCATTCCACGGGTCTCAACTCTCCAGGTTTAAGGTATTCTTCCTTCAGCTAAAACATGCATGTGGAACCCAGAGTATGAACAACCATGTGAACGGGAGACGTGTTCAAATATGTCTCAGTTTTCCTCCCCTGGTACTCGGGTGCAACATTCCAGACGCTTTACTAACACTCTCCCCACTTGGAGAGTCAGCGCCTTTAACCTCCTGTTTGGCCCAGTTTGCAATTTCTGCGGAAGATGAACAGGAATAGGGAGAACCAATGAGAGACAAGCTGGAGGTGTCTGGACGGGCAAATTTAACTCTCATTTCCCATCTGGAAGAGGAAATAACCAAAGGCTCAGCGTGCCGTGCCGGAACCAGATTAGGGCCTGAAGCCATCCTGCGGTGTTGCGGCCAGCTCAAAAGAAAGTGAGTTGAAGAAAGGAGCTCAGGGGCACTGTAATTCACAAACCTGCAGAGTTATAAATGACAGCTATCGTCCAAAAATAGACTGAAGTAAGGCTGCCAAGAGGACTTGAAAGCGGGGCAGAATTGCAGGAAACCGATTTCAGGAGGTAGACTGGAATTGCATTGAAAGCATAGGAAAAGAGGAAGAACGTCCACAATGATGCACTTGGCCAAAAAGGGCGTATGCGTTTTTTCCTGAATATATTCAGGAAAAAACGCATACGCCCTTTTTGGCCAACCAAGCAAGCTTGCAAAGGAAATCTGCACTACAATGAAGTCTCACTTCCCCCCGGTCAAAAGGGCCATCTGAAAAAAGTGTAAAATCCAGAAAGGCAGGACAGGCCATGGAGAACTGGGAGCCTTGTTATGCTGATGGGCGGGATGTAAATTGCCAACAGACACTAGGGAGAAGTGTATGGTGTTTCCTGAAACATCTAAAAAACAAAGCAACAGAGCCTAGGGCACTTCCACTTATGGTCCTATAGCTTAGGGAAATTAAAATCAAAAAGACACAGCCACCCCAAAGTTTGGGACGCCTCTGTTTACAAGAACCTCGTTTACCGTACAAGTTCAATATCACAGAAAGTGAAAAATGGATAAAGAACTTGTGGTACTTACGTACAATGCAGTATCACTCAGCAATGAAATCTATGTCATCAGGCCCGTAGCAGCATAATGAGTGGATTCAGGTACGATGATTCTAACTGAAATAAGTCACACAGAAAAAGAAACATCATAAGATATCACTAATAGACGGAATGTAAACTTGGCTACTCAGGAACTGAATTACAGAACAGAACAGGGTCTCAAATTTAGAAAACCAACTTATGCTTGCTTAAGGTGAAAGGTGAGTTGGGGTGCTGCATAAAACCAGAGATTGAAATGAGCACAGATAAAGTTCCTTAAGCCAAATATGGAATAGACAAGAGCTACTCCTTGCTCAACGAAATGGACTCAACACCCCATATTAAACACCTAAGAATATACCTGACTAGTAAGAATCTTAAAACGTATGGACGGCTATGTCTGAAAGAGAATCAAGCGTGTGTACAGGGGCATCAACGCAGCAGTGATAGGATTGGAGAGGTTCGGTGAGCAAATGAAGACCCTTTGAAGTCATATTGCATGGTACCCATTCCACGGGTCTCAACTCTCCAGGTTTAAGGTATTCTTCCTTCAGCTAAAACATGCATGTGGAACCCAGAGTATGATCAACCGTGTGAACGGGAGACGTGTTCAAATATGTCTCAGTTTTCCTCCCCTGGTACTCGGGTGCAACATTCCAGACGCTTTACTAACACTCTCCCGACTTGGAGAGTCAGCGCCTTTAACCTCCTGTTTGGCCCAGTTTGCAATTTCTGCGGAAGATGAACAGGAATAGCGAGAACCAATGAGAGACTAGCTGGAGGTGTCTGGACGGGCAAATTTAACTCTCAATTCCCACCAGGAAGAGGAATTAACCAAAGGCTCAGCGTGCCGTGCCGGAACCAGATTAGGGCCTGAAGCCATCCTGCGGTGTTGCGGCCAGGTCACAAGAAAGCGAGTTGAAGAAAGGAGCTCAGGGGCACTGTAATTCACAAACCTGCAGAGTTATAAATGACAGCTATCGTCCAAAAATATACTGAAGTAAGGCTGCCAAGAGGACTTGAAAGCGGGGCAGAATTGCAGGAAACCGATTTCAGGAGGTAGACTGGAATTGCATTGAAAGCATAGGAAAAGAGGCAGAACGTCCACAATGATGCACTTGGCCAAAAAGGGCGTATGCGTTTTTTCCTGAATATATTCAGGAAAAAACGCATACGCCCTTTTTGGCCAACCAAGCAAGCTTGCAAAGGAAATCTGCACTACAATGAAGTCTCACTTCCCCCCGGTCAAAAGGGCCATCTGAAAAAAGTGTAAAATCCAGAAAGGCAGGACAGGCCATGGAGAACTGGGAGCCTTGTTATGCTGATGGGCGGGATGTAAATTGCCAACAGACACTCGGGAGAAGTGTATGGTGTTTCCTGAAACATCTAAAAAACAAAGCAACAGAGCCTAGGGCACTTCCACTTATGGTCCTATAGCTTAGGGAAATTAAAATCAAAAAGACACAGCCACCCCAAAGTTTGGGACGCCTCTGTTTACAAGAACCTCGTTTACCGTACAAGTTCAATATCACAGGAAGTGAAAAATGGATAAAGAATTTGTGGTACTTACGTACAATGCAGTATCACTCAGCAATGAAATCTATGTCATCAGGCCCGTAGCAGCATAATGAGTGGATTCAGGTACGATGATTCTAACTGAAATAAGTCACACAGAAAAAGAAACATCATAAGATATCAGTAATACACGGAATGTAAACTTGGCTACACAGGAACTGAATTACAGAACAGAACAGGGTCTCAAATTTAGAAAACCAACTTATGCTTGCTTAAGGGGAAAGGTGAGTTGGGGTGCTGCATAAAAGCAGAGATTGAAATGAGCACAGATAAAGTTCCTTAAGCCAAATATGGAATAGACAAGAGCTACTCCTTGCTCAACGAAATGGACTCAACACCCCATATTAAACGCCTAAGAATGTACCTGACTAGTAAGTATCTTAAAACCTATGGATTGCTATGTCTCCAAAAGAGAATCAAGCATGTGTACAGGGGCATAAATGCAGCAGTGATAGGATTGGAGAGGTTCGGTGAGCAAATGAAGACCCTTTGAAGTCATATTGCATGGTACCCATTCCACGGGTCTCAACTCTCCAGGTTTAAGGTATTTTTCCTTCAGCTAAAACATGCATGTGGAACCCAGAGTATGATCAACCATGTGAACGGGAGATGTGTTCAAATATGTCTCAGTTTTCCTCCCCTGGTACTCGGGTGCAACATTCCAGACGCTTTACTAACACTCTCCCGACTTGGAGAATCAGTCCCTTTAACCTCCTGTTTGGCCCAGTTTGCAATTTCTGTGGAAGATGAAAAGGAATAGCGAGAACCAATGAGAGACTAGCTAGAGGTGGCTGGACGGGCAAATTTAACTCTCATTTCCCACCAGGAAGAGGAAATAACCAAAGGCTCAGCGTGCCGTGCCGGAACCAGATTAGGGCCTGAAGCCATCCTGCGGTGTTGCGGCCAGGTCACAAGAAAGCGAGTTGAAGAAAGGAGCTCAGGGGCACTGTAATTCACAAACCTGCAGAGTTATAAATGACAGCTATCGTCCAAAAATGTACTGAAGTAAGGCTGCCAAGAGGACTTGAAAGCCGGGCAGAATTGCAGGAAACCGATTTCCGGAGTTAGACTGGAATTGCATTGAAAGCATAGGAAAAGAGGCAGAACGTCCACAATGATGCACTTGGCCAAAAAGGGCGTATGCGTTTTTTCCTGAATATATTCAGGAAAAAACGCATACGCCCTTTTTGGCCAACCAAGCAAGCTTGCAAAGGAAATCTGCACTACAATGAAGTCTCACTTCCCCCCGGTCAAAAGGGCCATCTGAAAAAAGTGTAAAATCCAGAAAGGCAGGACAGGCCATGGAGAACTGGGAGCCTTGTTATGCTGATGGGCGGGATGTAAATTGCCAACAGACACTCGGGAGAAGTGTATGGTGTTTCCTGAAACATCTAAAAAACAAAGCAACAGAGCCTAGGGCACTTCCACTTATGGTCCTATAGCTTAGGGAAATTAAAATCAAAATGACACAGCCACCCCAAAGTTTGGGACGCCTCTGTTTACAAGAACCTCGTTTACCGTACAAGTTCAATATCACAGAAAGTGAAAAATGGATAAAGAACTTGTGGTACTTACGTACAATTCAGTATCACTCAGCAATGAAATCTATGTCATCAGGCCCGTAGCAGCATAATGAGTGGATTCAGGTACGATGATTCTAAATGAAATAAGTCACACAGAAAAAGAAACATCATAAGATATCACTAATACACGGAATGTAAACTTGGCTACACAGGAACTGAATTCCAAAACAGAACAGGGTCTCAAATGTAGAAAACCAACTTATGCTTGCTTAAGGGGAAAGGTGAGTTGGGGTGCTGCATAAAACCAGAGATTGAAATGAGCACAGATAAAGTTCCTTAAGCCAAATATGGAATAGACAAGAGCTACTCCTTGCTCAACGAAATGGACTCAACACCCCATATTAAACGCCTAAGAATGTACCTGACTAGTAAGTATCTTAAAACCTATGGATTGCTATGTCTCCAAAAGAGAATCAAGCATGTGTACAGGGGCATAAATGCAGCAGTGATAGGATTGGAGAGGTTCGGTGAGCAAATGAAGACCCTTTGAATTCATATTGCATGGTACCCATTCCACGGGTCTCAACTCTCCAGGTTTAAGGTATTCTTCCTTCAGCTAAAACATGCATGTGGAACCCAGAGTATGAACAACCATGTGAACGGGAGACGTGTTCAAATATGTCTCAGTTTTCCTCCCCTGGTACTCGGGTGCAACATTCCAGACGCTTTACTAACACTCTCCCCACTTGGAGAGTCAGCGCCTTTAACCTCCTGTTTGGCCCAGTTTGCAATTTCTGCGGAAGATGAACAGGAATAGGGAGAACCAATGAGAGACAAGCTGGAGGTGTCTGGACGGGCAAATTTAACTCTCATTTCCCATCTGGAAGAGGAAATAACCAAAGGCTCAGCGTGCCGTGCCGGAACCAGATTAGGGCCTGAAGCCATCCTGCGGTGTTGCGGCCAGCTCAAAAGAAAGTGAGTTGAAGAAAGGAGCTCAGGGGCACTGTAATTCACAAACCTGCAGAGTTATAAATGACAGCTATCGTCCAAAAATAGACTGAAGTAAGGCTGCCAAGAGGACTTGAAAGCGGGGCAGAATTGCAGGAAACCGATTTCAGGAGGTAGACTGGAATTGCATTGAAAGCATAGGAAAAGAGGCAGAACGTCCACAATGATGCACTTGGCCAAAAAGGGCGTATGCGTTTTTTCCTGAATATATTCAGGAAAAAACGCATACGCCCTTTTTGGCCAACCAAGCAAGCTTGCAAAGGAAATCTGCACTACAATGAAGTCTCACTTCCCCCCGGTCAAAAGGGCCATCTGAAAAAAGTGTAAAATCCAGAAAGGCAGGACAGGCCATGGATAACTGGGAGCCTTGTTATGCTGATGGGCGGGATGTAAATTGCCAACAGACACTAGGGAGAAGTGTATGGTGTTTCCTGAAACATCTAAAAAACAAAGCAACAGAGCCTAGGGCACTTCCACTTATGGTCCTATAGCTTAGGGAAATTAAAATCAAAAAGACACAGCCACCCCAAAGTTTGGGACGCCTCTGTTTACAAGAACCTCGTTTACCGTACAAGTTCAATATCACAGAAAGTGAAAAATGGATAAAGAACTTGTGGTACTTACGTACAATGCAGTATCACTCAGCAATGAAATCTATGTCATCAGGCCCGTAGCAGCATAATGAGTGGATTCAGGTACGATGATTCTAACTGAAATAAGTCACACAGAAAAAGAAACATCATAAGATATCACTAATACACGGAATGTAAACTTGGCTACTCAGGAACTGAATTACAGAACAGAACAGGGTCTCAAATTTAGAAAACCAACTTATGCTTGCTTAAGGTGAAAGGTGAGTTGGGGTGCTGCATAAAACCAGAGATTGAAATGAGCACAGATAAAGTTCCTTAAGCCAAATATGGAATAGACAAGAGCTACTCCTTGCTCAACGAAATGGACTCAACACCCCATATTAAACACCTAAGAATATACCTGACTAGTAAGAATCTTAAAACGTATGGACGGCTATGTCTGAAAGAGAATCAAGCGTGTGTACAGGGGCATCAACGCAGCAGTGATAGGATTGGAGAGGTTCGGTGAGCAAATGAAGACTCTTTGAAGTCATATTGCATGGTACCCATTCCACGGGTCTCAACTCTCCAGGTTTAAGGTATTCTTCCTTCAGCTAAAACATGCATGTGGAACCCAGAGTATGATCAACCGTGTGAACGGGAGACGTGTTCAAATATGTCTCAGTTTTCGTACCCTGGTACTCGGGCGCAACATTCCAGATGCTTTACTAACACTCTCCCGACATGGAGAGTCAGTCTCTTTAACTTCCTGTTTGGCCCAGTTTGCAATTTCTGCGGAAGATGAACAGGAATAGGGAGAACCAATGAGAGACTAGCTGGAGGTGTCTGGACGGGCAAATTTAACTCTCATTTCCCACCAGGAAGAGGAAATAACCAAAGGCTCAGCGTGCCGTGCCGGAACAAGATTAGGGCCTGAAGCCATCCTGCGGTGTTGCGGCCAGCTCACAAGAAAGCGAGTTGAAGAAAGGAGCTCAGGGGCACTGTAATTCACAAACCTGCAGAGTTATAAATGACAGCTATCGTCCAAAAATATACTGAAGTAAGGCTGCCAAGAGGACTTGAAAGTGGGGCAGAATTGCAGGAAACCGATTTCAGGAGGTAGACTGGAATTGCATTGAAAGCATAGGAAAAGAGGTAGAACGTCCACAATGATGCACTTGGCTAAAAAGGGCGTATGCGTTTTTTCCTGAATATATTCAGAAAAAAACGCATACGCCCTTTTTGGCCAACCAAGCAAGCTTGCAAAGGAAATCTGCACTACAATGAAGTCTCACTTCCCCCCGTCAAAAGGGCCATCTGAAAAAAGTGTAAAATCCAGAAAGGCAGGACAGGCCATGGAGAACTGGGAGCCTTGTTATGCTGATGGGCGGGATGTAAATTGCCAACAGCCACTCGGAGAAGTGTATGGTGTTTCCTGAAACATCTAAAAAACAAAGCAACAGAGCCTAGGGCACTTCCACTTATGGTCCTATAGCTTAGGGAAATTAAAATCAAAAAGACACAGCCACCCCAAAGTTTGGGACGCCTCTGTTTACAAGAACCTCGTTTACCGTACAAGTTCAATATCACAGAAAGTGAAAAATGGATAAAGAACTTGTGGTACTTACGTACAATGCAGTATCACTCAGCAATGAAATCTATGTCATCAGGCCCGTAGCAGCATAATGAGTGGATTCAGGTACGATGATTCTAACTGAAATAAGTCACACAGAAAAAGAAACATCATAAGATATCACTAATACACGGAATGTAAACTTGGCTACACAGGAACTGAATTCCAAAACAGAACAGGGTCTCAAATTTAGAAAACCAACTTATGCTTGCTTAAGGGGAAAGGTGAGTTGGGGTGCTGCATAAAACCAGAGATTGAAATGAGCACAGATAAAGTTCCTTAAGCCAAATATGGAATAGACAAGAGCTACTCCTTGCTCAACGAAATGGACTCAACACCCCATATTAAACGCCTAAGAATGTACCTGACTAGTAAGTATCTTAAAACCTATGGATTGCTATGTCTCCAAAAGAGAATCAAGCATGTGTACAGGGGCATAAATGCAGCAGTGATAGGATTGGAGAGGTTCGGTGAGCAAATGAAGACCCTTTGAATTCATATTGCATGGTACCCATTCCACGGGTCTCAACTCTCCAGGTTTAAGGTATTCTTCCTTCAGCTAAAACATGCATGTGGAACCCAGAGTATGAACAACCATGTGAACGGGAGACGTGTTCAAATATGTCTCAGTTTTCCTCCCCTGGTACTCGGGTGCAACATTCCAGACGCTTTACTAACACTCTCCCCACTTGGAGAGTCAGCGCCTTTAACCTCCTGTTTGGCCCAGTTTGCAATTTCTGCGGAAGATGAACAGGAATAGGGAGAACCAATGAGAGACAAGCTGGAGGTGTCTGGACGGGCAAATTTAACTCTCAATTCCCACCAGGAAGAGGAAATAACCAAAGGCTCAGCGTGCCGTGCCGGAACCAGATTAGGGCCTGAAGCCATCCTGCGGTGTTGCGGCCAGGTCACAAGAAAGCGAGTTGAAGAAAGGAGCTCAGGGGCACTGTAATTCACAAACCTGCAGAGTTATAAATGACAGCTATCGTCCAAAAATATACTGAAGTAAGGCTGCCAAGAGGACTTGAAAGCGGGGCAGAATTGCAGGAAACCGATTTCAGGAGGTAGACTGGAATTGCATTGAAAGCATAGGAAAAGAGGCAGAACGTCCACAATGATGCACTTGGCCAAAAAGGGCGTATGCGTTTTTTCCTGAATATATTCAGGAAAAAACGCATACGCCCTTTTTGGCCAACCAAGCAAGCTTGCAAAGGAAATCTGCACTACAATGAAGTCTCACTTCCCCCCGGTCAAAAGGGCCATCTGAAAAAAGTGTAAAATCCAGAAAGGCAGGACAGGCCATGGAGAACTGGGAGCCTTGTTATGCTGCTGGGCGGGATGTAAATTGCCAACAGACACTCGGGAGAAGTGTATGGTGTTTCCTGAAACATCTAAAAAACAAAGCAACAGAGCCTAGGGCACTTCCACTTATGGTCCTATAGCTTAGGGAAATTAAAATCAAAAAGACACAGCCACCCCAAAGTTTGGGACGCCTCTGTTTACAAGAACCTCGTTTACCGTACAAGTTCAATATCACAGGAAGTGAAAAATGGATAAAGAATTTGTGGTACTTACATACAATGCAGTATCACTCAGCAATGAAATCTATGTCATCAGGCCCGTAGCAGCATAATGAGTGGATTCAGGTACGATGATTCTAACTGAAATAAGTCACACAGAAAAAGAAACATCATAAGATATCACTAATACACGGAATGTAAACTTGGCTACACAGGAACTGAATTACAGAACAGAACAGGGTCTCAAATTTAGAAAACCAACTTATGCTTGCTTAAGGGGAAAGGTGAGTTGGGGTGCTGCATAAAAGCAGAGATTGAAATGAGCACAGATAAAGTTCCTTAAGCCAAATATGGAATAGACAAGAGCTACTCCTTGCTCAACGAAATGGACTCAACACCGCATATTAAATGCCTAAGAATGTACCTGAATAATAAGTATCTTAAAACCTATGGTTTGCTATGTCTCCGAAAGAGAATCAAGCATGTGTACAGGGGCATAAACGCAGCAGTGATAGGATTGGAGAGGTTCGGTGAGCAAATGAAGACCCTTTGAAGTCATATTGCATGGTACCCATTCCACGGGTTTCAACTACCCATGTTTAAGGTATTCTTCATTCAGCTAAAACATGCATGTGTATCCTAGAGTATGATCAACCATGTGATCGGGAGACGTGTTCAAATATGTCTCAGTTTTCGTACCCTGGTACTCGGGCGCAACATTCCAGATGCTTTACTAACACTCTCCCGACATGGAGAGTCAGTCTCTTTAACTTCCTGTTTGGCCCAGTTTGCAATTTCTGCGGAAGATGAACAGGAATAGGGAGAACCAATGAGAGACTAGCTGGAGGTGTCTGGACGGGCAAATTTAACTCTCATTTCCCACCAGGAAGAGGAAATAACCAAAGGCTCAGCGTGCCGTGCCGGAACAAGATTAGGGCCTGAAGCCATCCTGCGGTGTTGCGGCCAGCTCACAAGAAAGCGAGTTGAAGAAAGGAGCTCAGGGGCACTGTAATTCACAAACCTGCAGAGTTATAAATGACAGCTATCGTCCAAAAATATACTGAAGTAAGGCTGCCAAGAGGACTTGAAAGTGGGGCAGAATTGCAGGAAACCGATTTCAGGAGGTAGACTGGAATTGCATTGAAAGCATAGGAAAAGAGGTAGAACGTCCACAATGATGCACTTGGCTAAAAAGGGCGTATGCGTTTTTTCCTGAATATATTCAGAAAAAAACGCATACGCCCTTTTTGGCCAACCAAGCAAGCTTGCAAAGGAAATCTGCACTACAATGAAGTCTCAATTCCCCCCGTCAAAAGGGCCATCTGAAAAAAGTGTAAAATCCAGAAAGGCAGGACAGGCCATGGAGAACTGGGAGCCTTGTTATGCTGATGGGCGGGATGTAAATTGCCAACAGCCACTCGGAGAAGTGTATGGTGTTTCCTGAAACATCTAAAAAACAAAGCAACAGAGCCTAGGGCACTTCCACTTATGGTCCTATAGCTTAGGGAAATTAAAATCAAAAAGACACAGCCACCCCAAAGTTTGGGACGCCTCTGTTTACAAGAACCTCGTTTACCGTACAAGTTCAATATCACAGAAAGTGAAAAATGGATAAAGAACTTGTGGTACTTACGTACAATGCAGTATCACTCAGCAATGAAATCTATGTCATCAGGCCCGTAGCAGCATAATGAGTGGATTCAGGTACGATGATTCTAACTGAAGTAAGTCACACAGAAAAAGAAACATCATAAGATATCAGTAATACACGGAATGTAAACTTGGCTACTCAGGAACTGAATTACAGAACAGAACAGGGTCTCAAATTTAGAAAACCAACTTATGCTTGCTTAAGGTGAAAGGTGAGTTGGGGTGCTGCATAAAACCAGAGATTGAAATGAGCACAGATAAAGTTCCTTAAGCCAAATATGGAATAGACAAGAGCTACTCCTTGCTCAACGAAATGGACTCAACACCGCATATTAAACGCCTAAGAATGTACCTGAATAGTAAGTATCTTAAAACCTATGGTTTGCTATGTCTCCGAAAGAGAATCAAGCATGTGTACAGGGGCATAAACGCAGCAGTGATAGGATTGGAGAGGTTCGGTGAGCAAATGAAGACCCTTTGAAGTCATATTGCATGGTACCCATTCCACGGGTTTCAACTACCCAGGTTTAAGGTATTCTTCATTCAGATAAAACATGCATGTGGAACCTAGAGTATGATCAACCATGTGATCGGGAGACGTGTTCAAATATGTCTCAGTTTTCGTACCCTGGTACTCGGGTGCAACATTCCAGATGCTTTACTAACACTCTCCCGACTTGGAGAGTCAGTCCCTTTAACCTCCTGTTTGGCCCAGTTTGCAATTTCTGCGGAAGATGAACAGGAATAGCGAGAACCAATGAGAGACTAGCTGGAGGTGGCTGGACGGGCTAATTTAACTCTCATTTCCCACCAGGAAGAGGAATTAACCAAAGGCTCATCGTGCCGTGCCGGAACCAGATTAGGGCCTGAAGCCATCCTGCGGTGTTGCGGCCAGGTCACAAGAAAGCGAGTTGAAGAAAGGAGCTCAGGGGCACTGTAATTCACAAACCTGCAGAGTTATAAATAACAGCTATCGTCCAAAAATATACTGAAGTAAGGCTGCCAAGAGGACTTGAAAGCGGGGCAGAATTGCAGGAAACCGATTTCAGGAGGTAGACTGGAATTGCATTGAAAGCATAGGAAAAGAGGCAGAACGTCCACAATGATGCACTTGGCCAAAAAGGGCGTATGCGTTTTTTCCTGAATATATTCAGGAAAAAACGCATACGCCCTTTTTGGCCAACCAAGCAAGCTTGCAAAGGAAATCTGCACTACAATGAAGTCTCACTTCCCCCCGGTCAAAAGGGCCATCTGAAAAAAGTGTAAAATCCAGAAAGGCAGGACAGGCCATGGAGAACTGGGAGCCTTGTTATGCTGATGGGCGGGATGTAAATTGCCAACAGACACTCGGGAGAAGTGTATGGTGTTTCCTGAAACATCTAAAAAACAAAGCAACAGAGCCTAGGGCACTTCCACTTATGGTCCTATAGCTTAGGGAAATTAAAATCAAAAAGACACAGCCACCCCAAAATTTGGGACGCCTCTGCTACAAGAACCTCGTTTACCGTACAAGTTCAATATCACAGGAAGTGAAAAATGGATAAAGAATTTGTGGTACTTACGTACAATGCAGTATCACTCAGCAATGAAATCTATGTCATCAGGCCCGTAGCAGCATAATGAGTGGATTCAGGTACGATGATTCTAACTGAAATAAGTCACACAGAAAAAGAAACATCATAAGATATCAGTAATACACGGAATGTAAACGTGGCTACACAGGAACTGAATTACAGAACAGAACAGGGTCTCAAATTTAGAAAACCAACTTATGCTTGCTTAAGGGGAAAGGTGAGTTGGGGTGCTGCATAAAAGCAGAGATTGAAATGAGCACAGATAAAGTTCCTTAAGCCAAATATGGAATAGACAAGAGCAACTCCTTGCTCAACGAAATGGACTCAACACCGCATATTAAATGCCTAAGAATGTACCTGAATAGTAAGTATCTTAAAACCTATAGATTACTATGTCTCCGAAAGAGAATCAAGCATGTGTACAGGGGCATAAACGCAGCAGTGATAGGATTGGAGATGTTCGGTGAGCAAATGAAGACCCTTTGAAGTCATATTGCATGGTACCCATTCCACGGGTTTCAACTACCCATGTTTAAGGTATTCTTCATTCAGCTAAAACATGCATGTGTATCCTAGAGTATGATCAACCATGTGATCGGGAGACGTGTTCAAATATGTCTCAGTTTTCGTACCCTGGTACTCGGGCGAAACATTCCAGATGCTTTACTAACACTCTCCCGACATGGAGAGTCAGTCTCTTTAACTTCCTGTTTGGCCCAGTTTGCAATTTCTGCGGAAGATGAACAGGAATAGGGAGAACCAATGAGAGACTAGCTGGAGGTGTCTGGACGGGCAAATTTAACTCTCATTTCCCACCAGGAAGAGGAAATAACCAAAGGCTCAGCGTGCCGTGCCGGAACAAGATTAGGGCCTGAAGCCATCCTGCGGTGTTGCGGCCAGCTCACAAGAAAGCGAGTTGAAGAAAGGAGCTCAGGGGCACTGTAATTCACAAACCTGCAGAGTTATAAATAACAGCTATTGTCCAAAAATATACTGAAGTAAGGCTGCCAAGAGGACTTGAAAGTGGGGCAGAATTGCAGGAAACCGATTTCAGGAGGTAGACTGGAATTGCATTGAAAGCATAGGAAAAGAGGCAGAACGTCCACAATGATGCACTTGGCTAAAAAGGGCGTATGCGTTTTTTCCTGAATATATTCAGAAAAAAACGCATACGCCCTTTTTGGCCAACCAAGCAAGCTTGCAAAGGAAATCGGCACTACAATGAAGTCTCACTTCCCCCCGTCAAAAGGGCCATCTGAAAAAAGTGTAAAATCCAGAAAGGCAGGACAGGCCATGGAGAACTGGGAGCCTTGTTATGCTGATGGGCGGGATGTAAATTGCCAACAGCCACTCGGAGAAGTGTATGGTGTTTCCTGAAACATCTAAAAAACAAAGCAACAGAGCCTAGGGCACTTCCACTTATGGTCCTATAGCTTAGGGAAATTAAAATCAAAAAGAAACAGCCACCCCAAAGTTTGGGACGCCTCTGTTTACAAGAACCTCGTTTACCGTACAAGTTCAATATCACAGAAAGTGAAAGATGGATAAAGAACTTGTGGTACTTATGTACAATGCAGTATCACTCAGCAATGAAATCTATGTCATCAGGCCGTTAGCAGCACAATGAGTGGATTCAGGTACGATGATTCTAACTGAAATAAGTCACACAGAAAAAGAAACATCATAAGATATCACTAATACACGGAATGTAAACTTGGCTACACAGGAACTGAATTCCAAAACAGAACAGGGTCTCAAATTTAGAAAACCAACTTATGCTTGCTTAAGGGGAAAGGTGAATTGGGGTGCTGCATAAAACCAGAGATTGAAATGAGCACAGATAAAGTTCCTTAAGCCAAATATGGAATAGACAACAGCTACTCCTTGCTCAACGAAATGGACTCAACACCGGATATTAAACGCCTAAGAATGTACCTGACTAGTAAGTATCTTAAAACCTATAGATTGCTATGTCTCCGAAAGAGAATCAAGCATGTGTACAGGGGCATAAACGCAGCAGTGATAGGATTGGAGAGGTTCGGTGAGCAAATGAAGACCCTTTGAAGTCATAATGTATGGTACCCATTCCACGGGTTTCAAATACCCAGGTTTAAGGTATTCTTCCTTCAGCTAAAATATGCATGTGGAACCCAGAGTATGATCAACCGTGTGAACGGGAGACGTGTTCAAATATGTCTCAGTTTTCCTCCCCGGGTACTCGGATGCAACATTCCAGACGCTTTACTAACACTCTCCCGACGTGGAGAGTCAGTCCCTTTAACCTCCTGTTTGGCCCAGTTTGCAATTTCTGCGGAAGATGAACAGGAATAGTGAGAACCAATGAGAGACTAGCTGGAGGTGTCTGGACGGGCAAATTTAACTCTCATTTCCCACCAGGAAGAGGAATTAACCAAAGGCTCAGCGTGCCGTGCCGGAACCAGATTAGGGCCTGAAGCCATCCTGCGGTGTTGTGGCCAGGTCACAAGAAAACGAGTTGAAGAAAGGAGCTCAGGGGCACTGTAATTCACAAACCTGCAGAGTTATAAATGACAGCTATCGTCCAAAAATATACTGAAGTAAGGCTGCCAAGAGGACTTGAAAGCGGGGCAGAATTGCAGGAAACCGATTTCAGGAGGTAGACTGGAATTGCATTCAAAGCATAGGAAAAGAGGCAGAACGTCCACAATGATGCACTTGGGCAAAAAGGGCGTATGCGTTTTTTCCTGAATATATTCAGGAAAAAACGCATACGCCCTTTTTGGCCAACCAAGCAAGCTTGCAAAGGAAATCTGCACTACAATGAAGTCTCACTTCCCCCCGGTCAAAAGGGCCATCTGAAAAAAGTGTAAAATCCAGAAAGGCAGGACAGGCCATGGAGAACTGGGAGCCTTGTTATGCTTATGGGCGGGATGTAAATTGCCAACAGACACTCGGGAGAACTGTATGGTGTTTCCTAAAACATCCAGAAAACAAAGCAACAGAGCCTACGGCACTTCCACTTATGGTCCTATAGCTTAGGGAAATTAAAATCAAAAAAACACAGCCACCCCAAAGTTTGGGACGCCTCTGTTTACAAGAACCTCGTTTACCGTAGAAGTTCAATATCACAGAAAGTGAAAAATGGATAAAAATCTTGTGGTACTTATGTACAATGAAGTACCACTCAGCAATGAAATCTATGTCATCAGGCCAGTAGCAGCATAATGAGTGGATTCAGGTACGATGATTCTAACTGAAATAACTCACACAGAAAAAGAAACATCATAAGATATCACTAATACACGGAATGTAAACTTGGCTACACAGGAACTGAATTCCAAAACAGAACAGGGTCTCAAATGTAGAAAACAAACTTATGCTTGCTTAAGGGGAAAGGTGAGTTGGGGTGCTGCATAAAACCAGAGATTGAAATGAGCACAGATAAAGTTCCTTAAGCCAAATATGGAATAGACAACAGCTACTCCTTGCTCAATGAAATGGACTCAACACCGCATATTAAATGCCTAAGAATGTACCTGAATAGTAAGTATCTTAAAACCTATGGTTTGCTATGTCTCCGAAAGAGAATCAAGCATGTGTACAGGGGCATAAACGCAGCAGTGATAGGATTGGAGAGGTTCGGTGAGCAAATGAAGACCCTTTGAAGTCATATTGCATGGTACCCATTCCACGGGTTTCAAATACCCAGGTTTAAGGTATTCTTCCTTCAGCTAAAATATGCATGTGGAACCCAGAGTATGATCAACCGTGTGAACGGGAGACGTGTTCAAATATGTCTCAGTTTTCCTCCCCTGGTACTCGGGTGCAACATTCCAGATGCTTTACTAACACTCTCCCCAATTGGAGAGTCAGGGCCTTTAACCTCCTGTTTGGCCCAGTTTGCAATTTCTGCGGAAGATGAACAGGAATAGCGAGAACCAATGAGAGACTAGCTGGAGGTGTCTGGACGGGCAAATTTAACTCTCATTTCCCACCAGGAAGAGGAAATAACCAAAGGCTCAGCGTGCCGTGCCGGAACCAGATTAGGGCCTGAAGCCATCCTGCGGTGTTGCGGCCAGCTCACAAGAAAGCGAGTTGAAGAAAGGAGCTCAGGGGCACTGTAATTCACAAACCTGCAGAGTTATAAATGACAGCTATCGTCCAAAAATATACTGAAGTAAGGCTGCCAAGAGGACTTGAAAGTGGGGCAGAATTGCAGGAAACCGATTTCAGGAGGTAGACTGGAATTGCATTGAAAGCATAGGAAAAGAGGCAGAACGTCCACAATGATGCACTTGGCCAAAAAGGGCGTATGCGTTTTTTCCTGAATATATTCAGGAAAAAACGCATACGCCCTTTTTGGCCAACCAAGCAAGCTTGCAAAGGAAATCTGCACTACAATGAAGTCTCACTTCCCCCCGGTCAAAAGGGCCATCTGAAAAAAGTGTAAAATCCAGAAAGGCAGGACAGGCCATGGAGAACTGGGAGCCTTGTTATGCTGATGGGCGGGATGTAAATTGCCAACAGACACTCGGGAGAAGTGTATGGTGTTTCCTGAAACATCTAAAAAACAAAGCAACAGAGCCTAGGGCACTTCCACTTATGGTCCTATAGCTTAGGGAAATTAAAATCAAAAAGACACAGCCACCCCAAAATTTGGGACGCCTCTGCTACAAGAACCTCGTTTACCGTACAAGTTCAATATCACAGGAAGTGAAAAATGGATAAAGAATTTGTGGTACTTACGTACAATGCAGTATCACTCAGCAATGAAATCTATGTCATCAGGCCCGTAGCAGCATAATGAGTGGATTCAAGTACGATGATTCTAACTGAAATAAGTCACACAGAAAAAGAAACATCATAAGATATCAGTAATACACGGAATGTAAACGTGGCTACACAGGAACTGAATTACAGAACAGAACAGGGTCTCAAATTTAGAAAACCAACTTATGCTTGCTTAAGGGGAAAGGTGAGTTGGGGTGCTGCATAAAAGCAGAGATTGAAATGAGCACAGATAAAGTTCCTTAAGCCAAATATGGAATAGACAAGAGCAACTCCTTGCTCAACGAAATGGACTCAACACCGCATATTAAATGCCTAAGAATGTACCTGAATAGTAAGTATCTTAAAACCTATAGATTACTATGTCTCCGAAAGAGAATCAAGCATGTGTACAGGGGCATAAACGCAGCAGTGATAGGATTGGAGATGTTCGGTGAGCAAATGAAGACCCTTTGAAGTCATATTGCATGGTACCCATTCCACGGGTTTCAACTACCCATGTTTAAGGTATTCTTCATTCAGCTAAAACATGCATGTGTATCCTAGAGTATGATCAACCATGTGATCGGGAGACGTGTTCAAATATGTCTCAGTTTTCGTACCCTGGTACTCGGGCGAAACATTCCAGATGCTTTACTAACACTCTCCCGACATGGAGAGTCAGTCTCTTTAACTTCCTGTTTGGCCCAGTTTGCAATTTCTGCGGAAGATGAACAGGAATAGGGAGAACCAATGAGAGACTAGCTGGAGGTGTCTGGACGGGCAAATTTAACTCTCATTTCCCACCAGGAAGAGGAAATAACCAAAGGCTCAGCGTGCCGTGCCGGAACAAGATTAGGGCCTGAAGCCATCCTGCGGTGTTGCGGCCAGCTCACAAGAAAGCGAGTTGAAGAAAGGAGCTCAGGGGCACTGTAATTCACAAACCTGCAGAGTTATAAATGACAGCTATTGTCCAAAAATATACTGAAGTAAGGCTGCCAAGAGGACTTGAAAGTGGGGCAGAATTGCAGGAAACCGATTTCAGGAGGTAGACTGGAATTGCATTGAAAGCATAGGAAAAGAGGCAGAACGTCCACAATGATGCACTTGGCTAAAAAGGGCGTATGCGTTTTTTCCTGAATATATTCAGAAAAAAACGCATACGCCCTTTTTGGCCAACCAAGCAAGCTTGCAAAGGAAATCGGCACTACAATGAAGTCTCACTTCCCGCCGTCAAAAGGGCCATCTGAAAAAAGTGTAAAATCCAGAAAGGCAGGACAGGCCATGGAGAACTGGGAGCCTTGTTATGCTGATGGGCGGGATGTAAATTGCCAACAGCCACTCGGAGAAGTGTATGGTGTTTCCTGAAACATCTAAAAAACAAAGCAACAGAGCCTAGGGCACTTCCACTTATGGTCCTATAGCTTAGGGAAATTAAAATCAAAAAGAAACAGCCACCCCAAAGTTTGGGACGCCTCTGTTTACAAGAACCTCGTTTACCGTACAAGTTCAATATCACAGAAAGTGAAAGATGGATAAAGAACTTGTGGTACTTATGTACAATGCAGTATCACTCAGCAATGAAATCTATGTCATCAGGCCGTTAGCAGCACAATGAGTGGATTCAGGTACGATGATTCTAACTGAAATAAGTCACACAGAAAAAGAAACATCATAAGATATCACTAATACACGGAATGTAAACTTGGCTACACAGGAACTGAATTCCAAAACAGAACAGGGTCTCAAATTTAGAAAACCAACTTATGCTTGCTTAAGGGGAAAGGTGAATTGGGGTGCTGCATAAAATCAGAGATTGAAATGAGCACAGATAAAGTTCCTTAAGCCAAATATGGAATAGACAACAGCTACTCCTTGCTCAACGAAATGGACTCAACACCGGATATTAAACGCCTAAGAATGTACCTGACTAGTAAGTATCTTAAAACCTATAGATTGCTATGTCTCCGAAAGAGAATCAAGCATGTGTACAGGGGCATAAACGCAGCAGTGATAGGATTGGAGAGGTTCGGTGAGCAAATGAAGACCCTTTGAAGTCATAATGTAAGGTACCCATTCCACGGGTTTCAAATACCCAGGTTTAAGGTATTCTTCCTTCAGCTAAAATATGCATGTGGAACCCAGAGTATGATCAACCGTGTGAACGGGAGACGTGTTCAAATATTTCTCAGTTTTCCTCCCCGGGTACTCGGATGCAACATTCCAGACGCTTTACTAACACTCTCCCGACGTGGAGAGTCAGTCCCTTTAACCTCCTGTTTGGCCCAGTTTGCAATTTCTGCGGAAGATGAACAGGAATAGTGAGAACCAATGAGAGACTAGCTGGAGGTGTCTGGACGGGCAAATTTAACTCTCATTTCCCACCAGGAAGAGGAATTAACCAAAGGCTCAGCGTGCCGTGCCGGAACCAGATTAGGGCCTGAAGCCATCCTGCGGTGTTGTGGCCAGGTCACAAGAAAACGAGTTGAAGAAAGGAGCTCAGGGGCACTGTAATTCACAAACCTGCAGAGTTATAAATGACAGCTATCGTCCAAAAATATACTGAAGTAAGGCTGCCAAGAGGACTTGAAAGCGGGGCAGAATTGCAGGAAACCGATTTCAGGAGGTAGACTGGAATTGCATTCAAAGCATAGGAAAAGAGGCAGAACGTCCACAATGATGCACTTGGGCAAAAAGGGCGTATGCGTTTTTTCCTGAATATATTCAGGAAAAAACGCATACGCCCTTTTTGGCCAACCAAGCAAGCTTGCAAAGGAAATCTGCACTACAATGAAGTCTCACTTCCCCCCGGTCAAAAGGGCCATCTGAAAAAAGTGTAAAATCCAGAAAGGCAGGACAGGCCATGGAGAACTGGGAGCCTTGTTATGCTTATGGGCGGGATGTAAATTGCCAACAGACACTCGGGAGAACTGTATGGTGTTTCCTAAAACATCCAGAAAACAAAGCAACAGAGCCTAGGGCACTTCCACTTATGGTCCTATAGCTTAGGGAAATTAAAATCAAAAAAACACAGCCACCCCAAAGTTTGGGACGCCTCTGTTTACAAGAACCTCGTTTACCGTAGAAGTTCAATATCACAGAAAGTGAAAAATGGATAAAAAACTTGTGGTACTTATGTACAATGAAGTACCACTCAGCAATGAAATCTATGTCATCAGGCCAGTAGCAGCATAATGAGTGGATTCAGGTACGATGATTCTAACTGAAATAACTCACACAGAAAAAGAAACATCATAAGATATCACTAATACACGGAATGTAAACTTGGCTACACAGGAACTGAATTCCAAAACAGAACAGGGTCTCAAATGTAGAAAACAAACTTATGCTTGCTTAAGGGGAAAGGTGAGTTGGGGTGCTGCATAAAACCAGAGATTGAAATGAGCACAGATAAAGTTCCTTAAGCCAAATATGGAATAGACAACAGCTACTCCTTGCTCAATGAAATGGACTCAACACCGCATATTAAATGCCTAAGAATGTACCTGAATAGTAAGTATCTTAAAACCTATGGTTTGCTATGTCTCCGAAAGAGAATCAAGCATGTGTACAGGGGCATAAACGCAGCAGTGATAGGATTGGAGAGGTTCGGTGAGCAAATGAAGACCCTTTGAAGTCATATTGCATGGTACCCATTCCACGGGTTTCAAATACCCAGGTTTAAGGTATTCTTCCTTCAGCTAAAATATGCATGTGGAACCCAGAGTATGATCAACCGTGTGAACGGGAGACGTGTTCAAATATGTCTCAGTTTTCCTCCCCTGGTACTCGGGTGCAACATTCCAGATGCTTTACTAACACTCTCCCCAATTGGAGAGTCAGGGCCTTTAACCTCCTGTTTGGCCCAGTTTGCAATTTCTGCGGAAGATGAACAGGAATAGCGAGAACCAATGAGAGACTAGCTGGAGGTGTCTGGACGGGCAAATTTAACTCTCATTTCCCACCAGGAAGAGGAAATAACCAAAGGCTCAGCGTGCCGTGCCGGAACCAGATTAGGGCCTGAAGCCATCCTGCGGTGTTGCGGCCAGCTCACAAGAAAGCGAGTTGAAGAAAGGAGCTCAGGGGCACTGTAATTCACAAACCTGCAGAGTTATAAATGACAGCTATCGTCCAAAAATATACTGAAGTAAGGCTGCCAAGAGGACTTGAAAGTGGGGCAGAATTGCAGGAAACCGATTTCAGGAGGTAGACTGGAATTGCATTGAAAGCATAGGAAAAGAGGCAGAACGTCCACAATGATGCACTTGGCTAAAAAGCGCGTATGCGTTTTTTCCTGAATATATTCAGAAAAAAACGCATACGCCCTTTTTGGCCAACCAAGCAAGCTTGCAAAGGAAATCGGCACTACAATGAAGTCTCACTTCCCCCCGTCAAAAGGGACATCTGAAAAAAGTGTAAAATCCAGAAAGGCAGGACAGGCCATGGAGAACTGGGAGCCTTGTTATGCTGATGGGCGGGATGTAAATTGCCAACAGCCACTCGGAGAAGTGTATGGTGTTTCCTGAAACATCTAAAAAACAAAGCAACAGAGCCTAGGGCACTTCCACTTATGGTAATATAGCTTAGGGAAACTAAAATCAAAAAGACACAGCCACCCCAAAGTTTGGGACGCCTCTGTTTACAAGAACCTCGTTTACCGTACAAGTTCAATATCACAGAAAGTGAAAAATGGATAAAGAACTTGTGGTACTTACGTACAATGCAGTATCACTCAGCAATGAAATCTATGTCATCAGGCCCGTAGCAGCATAATGAGTGGATTCAGGTACGATGATTCTAACTGAAGTAAGTCACACAGAAAAAGAAACATCATAAGATATCAGTAATACACGGAATGTAAACTTGGCTACTCAGGAACTGAATTACAGAACAGAACAGGGTCTCAAATTTAGAAAACCAACTTATGCTTGCTTAAGGTGAAAGGTGAGTTGGGGTGCTGCATAAAACCAGAGATTGAAATGAGCACAGATAAAGTTCCTTAAGCCAAATATGGAATAGACAAGAGCTACTCCTTGCTCAACGAAATGGACTCAACACCCCATATTAAACGCCTAAGAATGTACCTGACTAGTAAGTATCTTAAAACCTATGGATTGCTATGTCTCCGAAAGAGAATCAAGCATGTGTACAGGGGCATAAACGCAGCAGTGATAAGATTGGAGAGGTTCGGTGAGCAAATGAAGACCCTTTGAAGTCATATTGCATGGTACCCATTCCACGGGTCTCAACTCTCCAGGTTTAAGGTATTCTTCCTTCAGCTAAAACATGCATGTGGAACCCAGAGTATGATCAACCGTTTGAACGGGAGACGTGTTCAAATATGTCTCAGTTTTCCTCCCCTGGTACTCGGGTGCAACATTCCAGACGCTTTACTAACACTCTCCCGACTTGGAGAGTCAGCGCCTTTAACCTCCTGTTTGGCCCAGTTTGCAATTTCTGCGGAAGATGAACAGGAATAGCGAGAACCAATGAGAGACTAGCTGGAGGTGTCTGGACGGGCAAATTTAACTCTCAATTCCCACCAGGAAGAGGAAATAACCAAAGGCTCAGCGTGCCGTGCCGGAACCAGATTAGGGCCTGAAGCCATCCTGCGGTGTTGCGGCCAGGTCACAAGAAAGCGAGTTGAAGAAAGGAGCTCAGGGGCACTGTAATTCACAAACCTGCAGAGTTATAAATGACAGCTATCGTCCAAAAATATACTGAAGTAAGGCTGCCAAGAGGACTTGAAAGCGGGGCAGAATTGCAGGAAACCGATTTCAGGAGGTAGACTGGAATTGCATTGAAAGCATAGGAAAAGAGGCAGAACGTCCACAATGATGCACTTGGCCAAAAAGGGCGTATGCGTTTTTTCCTGAATATATTCAGGAAAAAACGCATACGCCCTTTTTGGCCAACCAAGCAAGCTTGCAAAGGAAATCTGCACTACAATGAAGTCTCACTTCCCCCCGGTCAAAAGGGCCATCTGAAAAAAGTGTAAAATCCAGAAAGGCAGGACAGGCCATGGAGAACTGGGAGCCTTGTTATGCTGATGGGCGGGATGTAAATTGCCAACAGACACTCGGGAGAAGTGTATGGTGTTTCCTGAAACATCTAAAAAACAAAGCAACAGAGCCTAGGGCACTTCCACTTATGGTCCTATAGCTTAGGGAAATTAAAATCAAAAAGACACAGCCACCCCAAAGTTTGGGACGCCTCTGTTTACAAGAACCTCGTTTACCGTACAAGTTCAATATCACAGGAAGTGAAAAATGGATAAAGAATTTGTGGTACTTACGTACAATGCAGTATCACTCAGCAATGAAATCTATGTCATCAGGCCCGTAGCAGCATAATGAGTGGATTCAGGTACGATGATTCTAACTGAAATAAGTCACACAGAAAAAGAAACATCATAAGATATCAGTAATACACGGAATGTAAACTTGGCTACACAGGAACTGAATTACAGAACAGAACAGGGTCTCAAATTTAGAAAACCAACTTATGCTTGCTTAAGGGGAAAGGTGAGTTGGGGTGCTGCATAAAAGCAGAGATTGAAATGAGCACAGATAAAGTTCCTTAAGCCAAATATGGAATAGACAAGAGCTACTCCTTGCTCAACGAAATGGACTCAACACCGCATATTAAATGCCTAAGAATGTACCTGAATAATAAGTATCTTAAAACCTATGGTTTGCTATGTCTCCGAAAGAGAATCAAGCATGTGTACAGGGGCATAAACGCAGCAGTGATAGGATTGGAGAGGTTCGGTGAGCAAATGAAGACCCTTTGAAGTCATATTGCATGGTACCCATTCCACGGGTTTCAACTACCCATGTTTAAGGTATTCTTCATTCAGCTAAAACATGCATGTGTATCCTAGAGTATGATCAACCATGTGATCGGGAGACGTGTTCAAATATGTCTCAGTTTTCGTACCCTGGTACTCGGGCGCAACATTCCAGATGCTTTACTAACACTCTCCCGACATGGAGAGTCAGTCTCTTTAACTTCCTGTTTGGCCCAGTTTGCAATTTCTGCGGAAGATGAACAGGAATAGGGAGAACCAATGAGAGACTAGCTGGAGGTGTCTGGACGGGCAAATTTAACTCTCATTTCCCACCAGGAAGAGGAAATAACCAAAGGCTCAGCGTGCCGTGCCGGAACAAGATTAGGGCCTGAAGCCATCCTGCGGTGTTGCGGCCAGCTCACAAGAAAGCGAGTTGAAGAAAGGAGCTCAGGGGCACTGTAATTCACAAACCTGCAGAGTTATAAATGACAGCTATCGTCCAAAAATATACTGAAGTAAGGCTGCCAAGAGGACTTGAAAGTGGGGCAGAATTGCAGGAAACCGATTTCAGGAGGTAGACTGGAATTGCATTGAAAGCATAGGAAAAGAGGTAGAACGTCCACAATGATGCACTTGGCTAAAAAGGGCGTATGCGTTTTTTCCTGAATATATTCAGAAAAAAACGCATACGCCCTTTTTGGCCAACCAAGCAAGCTTGCAAAGGAAATCTGCACTACAATGAAGTCTCACTTCCCCCCGTCAAAAGGGCCATCTGAAAAAAGTGTAAAATCCAGAAAGGCAGGACAGGCCATGGAGAACTGGGAGCCTTGTTATGCTGATGGGCGGGATGTAAATTGCCAACAGCCACTCGGAGAAGTGTATGGTGTTTCCTGAAACATCTAAAAAACAAAGCAACAGAGCCTAGGGCACTTCCACTTATGGTCCTATAGCTTAGGGAAATTAAAATCAAAAAGACACAGCCACCCCAAAGTTTGGGACGCCTCTGTTTACAAGAACCTCGTTTACCGTACAAGTTCAATATCACAGAAAGTGAAAAATGGATAAAGAACTTGTGGTACTTACGTACAATGCAGTATCACTCAGCAATGAAATCTATGTCATCAGGCCCGTAGCAGCATAATGAGTGGATTCAGGTACGATGATTCTAACTGAAGTAAGTCACACAGAAAAAGAAACATCATAAGATATCAGTAATACACGGAATGTAAACTTGGCTACTCAGGAACTGAATTACAGAACAGAACAGGGTCTCAAATTTAGAAAACCAACTTATGCTTGCTTAAGGTGAAAGGTGAGTTGGGGTGCTGCATAAAACCAGAGATTGAAATGAGCACAGATAAAGTTCCTTAAGCCAAATATGGAATAGACAAGAGCTACTCCTTGCTCAACGAAATGGACTCAACACCGCATATTAAACGCCTAAGAATGTACCTGAATAGTAAGTATCTTAAAACCTATGGTTTGCTATGTCTCCGAAAGAGAATCAAGCATGTGTACAGGGGCATAAACGCAGCAGTGATAGGATTGGAGAGGTTCGGTGAGCAAATGAAGACCCTTTGAAGTCATATTGCATGGTACCCATTCCACGGGTTTCAACTACCCAGGTTTAAGGTATTCTTCATTCAGATAAAACATGCATGTGGAACCTAGAGTATGATCAACCATGTGATCGGGAGACGTGTTCAAATATGTCTCAGTTTTCGTACCCTGGTACTCGGGTGCAACATTCCAGATGCTTTACTAACACTCTCCCGACTTGGAGAGTCAGTCCCTTTAACCTCCTGTTTGGCCCAGTTTGCAATTTCTGCGGAAGATGAACAGGAATAGCGAGAACCAATGAGAGACTAGCTGGAGGTGTCTGGACGGGCAAATTTAACTCTCATTTCCCACCAGGAAGAGGAATTAACCAAAGGCTCATCGTGCTGTGCCGGAACCAGATTAGGGCCTGAAGCCATCCTGCGGTGTTGCGGCCAGGTCACAAGAAAGCGAGTTGAAGAAAGGAGCTCAGGGGCACTGTAATTCACAAACCTGCAGAGTTATAAATAACAGCTATCGTCCAAAAATATACTGAAGTAAGGCTGCCAAGAGGACTTGAAAGCGGGGCAGAATTGCAGGAAACCGATTTCAGGAGGTAGACTGGAATTGCATTGAAAGCATAGGAAAAGAGGCAGAACGTCCACAATGATGCACTTGGCCAAAAAGGGCGTATGCGTTTTTTCCTGAATATATTCAGGAAAAAACGCATACGCCCTTTTTGGCCAACCAAGCAAGCTTGCAAAGGAAATCTGCACTACAATGAAGTCTCACTTCCCCCCGGTCAAAAGGGCCATCTGAAAAAAGTGTAAAATCCAGAAAGGCAGGACAGGCCATGGAGAACTGGGAGCCTTGTTATGCTGATGGGCGGGATGTAAATTGCCAACAGACACTCGGGAGAAGTGTATGGTGTTTCCTGAAACATCTAAAAAACAAAGCAACAGAGCCTAGGGCACTTCCACTTATGGTCCTATAGCTTAGGGAAATTAAAATCAAAAAGACACAGCCACCCCAAAGTTTGGGACGCCTCTGCTACAAGAACCTCGTTTACCGTACAAGTTCAATATCACAGGAAGTGAAAAATGGATAAAGAATTTGTGGTACTTACGTACAATGCAGTATCACTCAGCAATGAAATCTATGTCATCAGGCCCGTAGCAGCATAATGAGTGGATTCAGGTATGATGATTCTAACTGAAATAAGTCACACAGAAAAAGAAACATCATAAGATATCAGTAATACACGGAATGTAAACGTGGCTACACAGGAACTGAATTACAGAACAGAACAGGGTCTCAAATTTAGAAAACCAACTTATGCTTGCTTAAGGGGAAAGGTGAGTTGGGGTGCTGCATAAAAGCAGAGATTGAAATGAGCACAGATAAAGTTCCTTAAGCCAAATATGGAATAGACAAGAGCTACTCCTTGCTCAACGAAATGGACTCAACACCGCATATTAAATGCCTAAGAATGTACCTGAATAGTAAGTATCTTAAAACCTATAGATTACTATGTCTCCGAAAGAGAATCAAGCATGTGTACAGGGGCATAAACGCAGCAGTGATAGGATTGGAGATGTTCGGTGAGCAAATGAAGACCCTTTGAAGTCATATTGCATGGTACCCATTCCACGGGTTTCAACTACCCATGTTTAAGGTATTCTTCATTCAGCTAAAACATGCATGTGTATCCTAGAGTATGATCAACCATGTGATCGGGAGACGTGTTCAAATATGTCTCAGTTTTCGTACCCTGGTACTCGGGCACAACATTCCAGATGCTTTACTAACACTCTCCCGACATGGAGAGTCAGTCTCTTTAACTTCCTGTTTGGCCCAGTTTGCAATTTCTGCGGAAGATGAACAGGAATAGGGAGAACCAATGAGAGACTAGCTGGAGGTGTCTGGACGGGCAAATTTAACTCTCATTTCCCACCAGGAAGAGGAAATAACCAAAGGCTCAGCGTGCCGTGCCGGAACAAGATTAGGGCCTGAAGCCATCCTGCGGTGTTGCGGCCAGCTCACAAGAAAGCGAGTTGAAGAAAGGAGCTCAGGGGCACTGTAATTCACAAACCTGCAGAGTTATAAATGACAGCTATTGTCCAAAAATATACTGAAGTAAGGCTGCCAAGAGGACTTGAAAGTGGGGCAGAATTGCAGGAAACCGATTTCAGGAGGTAGACTGGAATTGCATTGAAAGCATAGGAAAAGAGGCAGAACGTCCACAATGATGCACTTGGCTAAAAAGCGCGTATGCGTTTTTTCCTGAATATATTCAGAAAAAAACGCATACGCCCTTTTTGGCCAACCAAGCAAGCTTGCAAAGGAAATCGGCACTACAATGAAGTCTCACTTCCCCCCGTCAAAAGGGCCATCTGAAAAAAGTGTAAACTCCAGAAAGGCAGGACAGGCCATGGAGAACTGGGAGCCTTGTTATGCTGATGGGCGGGATGTAAATTGCCAACAGCCACTCGGAGAAGTGTATGGTGTTTCCTGAAACATCTAAAAAACAAAGCAACAGAGCCTAGGGCACTTCCACTTATGGTCCTATAGCTTAGGGAAATTAAAATCAAAAAGAAACAGCCACCCCAAAGTTTGGGACGCCTCTGTTTACAAGAACCTCGTTTACCGTACAAGTTCAATATCACAGAAAGTGAAAGATGGATAAAGAACTTGTGGTACTTATGTACAATGCAGTATCACTCAGCAATGAAATCTATGTCATCAGGCCGTTAGCAGCACAATGAGTGGATTCAGGTACGATGATTCTAACTGAAATAAGTCACACAGAAAAAGAAACATCATAAGATATCACTAATACACGGAATGTAAACTTGGCTACACAGGAACTGAATTCCAAAACAGAACAGGGTCTCAAATTTAGAAAACCAACTTATGCTTGCTTAAGGGGAAAGGTGAATTGGGGTGCTGCATAAAACCAGAGATTGAAATGAGCACAGATAAAGTTCCTTAAGCCAAATATGGAATAGACAACAGCTACTCCTTGCTCAACGAAATGGACTCAACACCGGATATTAAACGCCTAAGAATGTACCTGACTAGTAAGTATCTTAAAACCTATAGATTGCTATGTCTCCGAAAGAGAATCAAGCATGTGTACAGGGGCATAAACGCAGCAGTGATAGGATTGGAGAGGTTCGGTGAGCAAATGAAGACCCTTTGAAGTCATAATGTATGGTACCCATTCCACGGGTTTCAAATACCCAGGTTTAAGGTATTCTTCCTTCAGCTAAAATATGCATGTGGAACCCAGAGTATGATCAACCGTGTGAACGGGAGACGTGTTCAAATATGTCTCAGTTTTCCTCCCCTGGTACTCGTGTGCAACATTCCAGACGCTTTACTAACACTCTCCCGACTTGGAGAGTCAGTCCCTTTAACCTCCTGTTTGGCCCAGTTTGCAATTTCTGCGGAAGATGAACAGGAATAGTGAGAACCAATGAGAGACTAGCTGGAGGTGTCTGGACGGGCAAATTTAACTCTCATTTCCCACCAGGAAGAGGAATTAACCAAAGGCTCAGTGTGCCGTGCCGGAACCAGATTAGAGCCTGAAGCCACACTGCGGTGTTGCGGCCAGCTCAAAACAAAGCGAGTTGAAGAAAGGAGCTCAGGGGCACTGTAATTCACAAACCTGCAGAGTTATAAATGACAGCTATCATCCAAAAATATACTGAAGTAAGGCTGCCAAGAGGATTGAAAGCGGGGCAGAATTGCAGGAAACCGATTTCAGGAGGTAGACTGGAATTGCATTGAAAGCATAAGAAAAGAGGCAGAACGTCCACAATGATGCACTTGGCCAAAAAGGGCGTATGCGTTTTTTCCTGAATAGATTCAGGAAAAAACGCATACGCCCTTTTTGGCCAACCAAGCAAGCTTGCAAAGGAAATCTGCACTACAATGAAGTCTCACTTTCCCCCGGTCAAAAGGGCCATCTGAAAAAAGTGTAAAATCCAGCAAGGCAGGACAGGCCATGGAGAAATGGGAGCCTTGTTATGCTGATGGGCGGGATGTAAATTGCCAACAGACACTGGGGAGAAGTGTATGGTGTTTCCTGAAACATCTAAAAAACAAAGCAACAGAGCCTAGGGCACTTCCACTTATGGTCCTATAGCTTAGGGAAATTAAAATCAAAAAGACACAGCCACCCCAAAGTTTGGGACGCCTCTTGTTACAAGAACCTCGTTTACAGTACAAGTTCAACATCGCAGAAAGTGAAAAATGGATAAAGAAGTTGTGGTATTTACTTGCAAAGCAATATCACTCAGCAATGAAATCTATGTCATCAGGCCCTTAGCAGCACAATGAGTGGATTCAGGTATTATGATTCTAACTGAAATAAGTCACACAGAAAAAGAAACATCATAAGGTATCAGTAATACACGGAATGTAAACTTGGCTACACAGGAACTGAATTACAGAACAGAACAGGGTCTCAAATTTAGAAAACCAACTTATGCTTGCTTAAGGGGAAAGGTGAGTTGGGGTGCTGCATAAAACCAGAGATTGAAATGAGCACAGATAAAGTTCCTTAAGCCAAATATGGAATAGACAAGAGCTACTCCTTGCTCAAGGAAATGGACTCAACACCCCATATTAAACGCCTAAGAATGTACCTGACTAGTAAGTATCTTAAAACCTATGGATTGCTATGTCTCCGAAAGAGAATCAAGCGTGTGTACAGGGGCATAAACGCAGCAGTGATAGGATTGGAGAGGTTCGGTGAGCAAATGAAGACCCTTTGAAGTCAATTTGCATGGTACCCATTACACGGGTCTCAACTCTCCAGGTTTAAGGTATTCTTCCTTCAGCTAAAACATGCATGTGGAACCCAGAGTATGATCAACCGTGTGAACGGGAGACGTGTTCAAATATGTCTCAGTTTTCCTCCCCTGGTACTCGGGTGCAACATTCCAGATTCTTTACTAACACTCTCCCGACTTGGAGAGTCAGCGCCTTTAACCTCCTGTTTGGCCCAGTTTGCAATTTCTGCGGAAGATGAAAAGGAATAGCGAGATCCAATGAGAGACTAGCTGGAGGTGGCTGGACGGGCAAATTTAACTCTCATTTCCCACCAGGAAGAGGAAATAACCAAAGGCTCAGCGTGCCGTGCCGGAACCAGATTAGGGCCTGAAGCCATCCTGCGGTGTTGCGGCCAGGTCACAAGAAAGCGAGTTGAAGAAAGGAGCTCAGGGGCACTGTAATTCACAAACCTGCACAGTTATAAATGACAGCTATCATCCAAAAATAGACTAAAGTAAGGCTGCCAAGAGGACTTGAAAGCGGGGCAGAATTGCAGGAAACCGATTTCAGGAGGTAGACTGGAATTGCATTGAAAGCATAGGAAAAGAGGCAGAACGTCCACAATGATGCACTTGGCCAAAAAGGGCGTATGCGTTTTTTCCTGAATATATTCAGGAAAAAACGCATACGCCCTTTTTGGCCAACCAAGCAAGCTTGCAAAGGAAATCTGCACTACAATGAAGTCTCACTTCCCCCCGGTCAAAAGGGCCATCTGAAAAAAGTGTAAAATCCAGAAAGGCAGGACAGGCCATGGAGAACTGGGAGCCTTGTTATGCTGATGGGCGGGATGTAAATTGCCAACAGACACTCCGGAGAAGTGTATGGTGTTTCCTGAAACATCTAAAAAACAAAGCAACAGAGCCTAGGGCACTTCCACTTATGGTCCTATAGCTTAGGGAAATTAAAATCAAAAAGAGACAGCCACCCCAAAGTTTGGAACGGCTCTGTTTACAAGAACCTCGTTTACAGTACAAGTTCAACATCTCAGAAAGTGAAAAATGGATAAAGAACTTGTGGTATTTACTTACAAAGCAATATCACTCAGCAATGAAATCTATGTCATCAGGCCCTTAGCAGCACAATGAGTGGATTCATGTATGATGATTCTAACTGAAATAAGTCACACAGAAAAAGAAACATCATAAGATATCAGTAATGCACGGAATGTAAACTTGGCTACACAGGAACTGAATTCCAAAACAGAACAGGGTCTCAAATTTAGAAAACCAACTTATGCTTGCTTAAGTGGAAAGGTGAGTTGGGGTGCTGCATAAAACCAGAGATTGAAATGAGCACAGATAAAGTTCCTTAAGCCAAATATGGAATAGACAAGAGCTACTCCTTGCTCAATGAAATGGACTCAACACCCCATATTAAACGCCTAAGAATGTACCTGACTAGTAAGTATCTTAAAACCTATGGATTGCTATGTCTCCGAAAGAGAATCAAGCGTGTGTACAGGGGCATAAACGCAGCAGTGATAGGATTGGAGAGGTTCGATGAGCAAATGAAGACCCTTTGAAGTCATATTGCATGGTACCCATTCCACGGGTCTCAACTCTCCAGGTTTAAGGTATTCTTCCTTCAGCTAAAACATGCATGTGCAACCCAGAGTATGATCAACCGTGTGAACGGGAGACGTGTTCAAATATGTCTCAGTTTTCGTACCCTGGTACTCGGGTGCAACATTCCAGATTCTTTACTAACACTCTCCCGACTTGGAGAGTCAGCGCCTTTAACTTCCTGTTTGGTCCAGTTTGCAATTTCTGCGAAAGATGTACAGGAATAGGGAGAACAAATGAGAGACTAGCTGGAGGTGTCTGGACGGGCAAATTTAACTCTCATTTCCCACCAGGAAGAGGAAATAACCAAAGGCTCAGTGTGCCGTGCCGGAACCAGATTAGAGCCTGAAGCCATCCTGCGGTGTTGCGGCCAGGTCACAAGAAAGTGAGTTGAAGAAAGGAGCTCAGGGGCACTGTAATGCACAAACCTGCAGAGTTATAAATGACAGCTATCGTCCAAAAATATACTGAAGTAAGGCTGCCAAGAGGACTTGAAAGCGGGGCAGAATTGCAGGAAACTGATTTTAGGAGGTAGACAGGAATTGCATTGAAAGCATAGGAAAAGAGGCAGAACGTCCACAATGATGCACTTGGCCAAAAAGGGCGTATGCGTTTTTTCCTGAATATATTCAGGAAAAAACGCATACGCCCTTTTTGGCCAACCAAGCAAGCTTGCAAAGGAAATCTGCACTACAATGAAGTCTCACTTCCCCCCGGTCAAAAGGGCCATCTGAAAAAAGTGTAAAATCCAGCAAGGCAGGACATGCCATGGAGAACTGTGAGCCTTGTTATGCTGATGGGCGGGATGTAAATTGCCAACAGACACTGGGGAGAAGTGTATGGTGTTTCCTGAAACATCTAAAAAACAAAGCAACAGAGGCTAGGGCACTTCCACTTATGGTCCTATAGCTTAGGGAAATTAAAATCAAAAAGACACAGCCACCCCAAAGTTTGGGACGCCTCTGTTTACAAGAACCTCGTTTACAGTACAAGTTCAACATCGCAGAAAGTGAAAAATGGATAAAGAAGTTGTGGTATTTACTTGCAAAACAATATCACTCAGCAATGAAATCTATGTCATCAGGCCCTTAGCAGCACAATGAGTGGATTCAGGTATGATGATTCTAACTGAAATAAGTCACACAGAAAAAGAAATATCATATGGTATCAGTAATACATGGAATGTAAACTTGGCTACACAGGAACTGAATTACAGAACAGAACAGGGTCTCATATTTAGAAAACCAACTTATGCTTGCTTAAGGGTAAAGGTGAGTTGGGGTGCTGCATAAAACCAGAGATTGAAATGAGCACAGATAAAGTTCCTTAAGCCAAATATGGAATAAACAAGAGCTACTCCTTGCTCAACGAAATGGACTCAACACCGCATATTAAATGCCTAAGAATGTACCTGAATAGTAAGTATCTTAAAACCTATGGTTTGCTATGTCTCCGAAAGAGAATCAAGCATGTGTACAGGGGCATAAACGCAGCAGCGATAGGATTGGAGAGGTTCGGTGAGCAAATGAAGACCCTTTGAAGTCATATTGCATGGTACCCATTCCACGGGTTTCAACTACCCAGGTTTAAGGTATTCTTCCTACTGGAAAAACATGCATGTGGAACCCAGAGTATGATCAACCATGTGATCGGGAGACGTGTTCAAATATCTGTCAGTTTTCGTACCCTGGTACTCGGGTGCAACATTCCAGACGCTTTACTAACACTCTCTTGACTTGGAGAGTCAGTCCCTTTAACCTCCTGTTTGGCCTAGTTTGCAATTTCAGCAGAAGATGAACAGGATAGCGAGAACCAATGAGAGACTTGCTGGAGGTGTCTGGACGGGCAAATTTAACTCTCATTTCCCACCAGGAAGAGGAATTAACCAAAGCCTCAGCGTGCCATGCTGGAACAAATTAGGGCCTGAAGCCATCCTGCGGTGTTGCGGCCAGGTCACAAGAAAGCGAGTTGAAGAAAGGAGCTCAGGGGCACTGTAATTCACAAACCTGCAGAGTTATAAATGACAGCTATCGTCCAAAAATATACTGAAGTAAGGCTGCCAAGAGGACTTGAAAGCGGGGCAGAATTGCAGGAAACCGATTTCAGGAGGTAGACTGGAATTGCATTGAAAGCATAGGAAAAGAGGCAGAACGTCCACAATGATGCACTTGGCCAAAAAGGGCGTATGCGTTTTTTCCTGAATATATTCAGGAAAAAACGCATACGCCCTTTTTGGCCAACTAAGCAAGCTTGCAAAGGAAATCTGCACTACAATGAAGTCTCACTTCCCCTCGGTCAAAAGGGACATGTGGAAAAAGTGTAAAATCCAGAAAGGCAGGACAGGCCATGGAGAACTGGGAGCCTTGATATGCTGATGGGCGGGATGTAAATTGCCAACAGACACTCGGGAGAAGTGTATGGTGTTTCCTGAAACATCTCAAAAACAAAGCAACAGAGCCTAGGGCACTTCCACTTATGGTCCTATAGCTTAGGGAAATTAAAATCAAAAAGACACAGCCACCCCAAAGTTTGGAACGGCTCTGTTTACAAGAACCTCGTTTACAGTACAAGTTCAACATCGCAGAAAGTGAAAAATGGATAAAGAACTTGTGGTATTTACTTACAAAGCAATATCACTCAGCAATGAAATCTATGTAATCAGGCCCTTAGCAGCACAATGAGTGGATTCAGGTATGATGATTCTAACTGAAATAAGTCACACAGAAAAAGAAACATCATAAGATATCACTAATACACGGAATGTAAACTTGGCTACACAGGAACTGAATTCCAAAACAGAACAGGGTCTCAAATTTAGAAAACCAACTTATGCTTGCTTAAGGGGAAAGGTGAGTTGGGGTGCTGCATAAAAACAGAGATTGAAATGAGCACAGATAAAGTTCCTTAAGCCAAATATGGAATAGACAAGAGCTACTCCTTGCTCAACGAAATGGACTCAACACCCCATATTAAACGCCTAAGAATGTACCTGACTAGTAAGTATCTTAAAACCTATGGATTGTTATGTCTCCAAAAGAGTATCAGGCGTTTGTACAGGGGAATAAACGCAGCAGTGATAGGATTGGAGAGGTTCGGTGAGCAAATGAAGACCCTTTGAAGTCAATTTGCATGGTACCCATTACAAGGGTCTCAACTCTCCAGGTTTAAGGTATTCTTCCTACAGCTAAAACATGCATGTGCAACCCAGAGTATGATCAACCGTGTGAACGGGAGACGTGTTCAAATATGTCTCAGTTTTCCTACCCTGGTACTCGGGTGCAACATTCCAGACGCTTTACTAACACTCTCCCGACTTGGAGAGTCAGCGCCTTTAACCTCCTGTTTGGCCCAGTTTGCAATTTCTGTGGAAGATGAACAGGAATAGCGAGAATCAATGAGAGACTAGCTGGAGGTGTCTGGACGGGCAAATTTAACTCTCATTTCCCACCAGGAAGAGGAATTAACCAAAGGCTCAGCGTGCCATGCCGGAACAAGATTAGGGCCTGAAGCCATCCTGCGGTGTTGCGGCCAGGTCACAAGAAAGCGAGTTGAAGAAAGGAGCTCAGGGGCACTGTAATTCACAAACCTGCAGAGTTATAAATGACAGCTATCGTCCAAAAATATACTGAAGTAAGGCTGCCAAGAGGATTGAAAGCGGGGCAGAATTGCAGGAAACCGATTTCAGGAGGTAGACTGGAATTGCATTGAAAGCATAGGAAAAGAGGAAGAACGTCCACAATGATGCACTTGGCCAAAAAGGGCGTATGCGTTTTTTCCTGAATATATTCAGGAAAAAACGCATACGCACTTTTTGGCCAACCAAGCAAGCTTGCAAAGGAAATCTGCACTACAATGAAGTCTCACTTCCCCCCGGTCAAAAGGGCCATCTGAAAAAAGTGTAAAATCCAGAAAGGCAGGACAGGCCATGGAGAACTGGGAGCCTTGTTATGCTGATGGGCGGGATGTAAATTGCCAACAGCCACTTGGGAGAAGTGTATGGTGTTTCCTGAAACATCTAAAAAACAAAGCAACAGAGCCTAGGGCACTACCACTTATGGTCCTATAGCTTAGGGAAATTAAAATCAAAAAGACACAGCCACCCCAAAGTTTGGGACGCCTCTGTTTACAAGAACCTCATTTACAGTACAAGTTCAACATCGCAGAAAGTGAAAAATGGATAAAGAACTTGTGGTACTTACGTACAATGCAGTATCACTCAGCAATGAAATCTATGTCATCAGGCCCGTAGCAGCATAATGAGTGGATTCAGGTACGATGATTCTAACTGAAATAAGTCACACAGAAAAAGAAACATCACAAGATATCACTAATACACGGAATGTAAACTTGGCTACACAGGAACTGAATTCCAAAACAGAACAGGGTCTCAAATTTAGAAAACCAACTTATGCTTGCTTAAGGGGAAAGGTGAGTTGGGGTGCTGCATAAAACCAGAGATTGAAATGAGCACAGATAAAGTTCCTTAAGCCAAATATGGAATAGACAAGAGCTACTCCTTGCTCAACGAAATGGACTCAACACCCCATATTAAACGCCTAAGAATGTACCTGACTAGTAAGTATCTTAAAACCTATGGATTGCTATGTCTCCGAAAGAGAATCAAGCATGTGTACAGGGGCATAAACGCAGCAGTGATAAGATTGGAGAGGTTCGGTGAGCAAATGAAGACCCTTTGAAGTCATATTGCATGGTACCCATTCCACGGGTTTCAACTACCCAGGTTTAAGGTATTCTTCCTTCAGCTAAAACATGCATGTGGAACCCAGAGTATGATCAACCATGTGATCGGGAGACGTGTTCAAATATGTCTCAGTTTTCCTCCCCTGGTACTCGTGTGCAACATTCCAGACGCTTTACTAACACTCTCCCGACTTGGAGAGTCAGTCCCTTTAACCTCCTGTTTGGCCCAGTTTGCAATTTCTGCGGAAGATGAACAGGAATAGCGAGAACCAATGAGAGACTAGCTGGAGGTGTCTGGACGGGCAAATTTAACTCTCATTTCCCACCAGGAAGAGGAATTAACCAAAGGCTCAGCGTGCCGTGCCCGAACCAGATTAGGGCCTTAAGCCATCCTGCGGTGTTGCGGCCAGCTCACAAGAAAGCGAGTTGAAGAAAGGAGCTCAGGGGCACTGTAATTCACAAACCTGCAGAGTTATAAATGACAGCTTTCGTCCAAAAATATACTGAAGTAAGGCTGCCAAGAGGACTTGAAAGCGGGGCAGAATTGCAGGAAACCGATTTCAGGAGGTAGACTTGAATTGCATTGAAAGCATAGGAAAAGAGGCAGAACGTCCACAATGATGCACTTGGTCAAAAAGGGCGTATGCGTTTTTTCCTGAATATATTCAGGAAAAAACGCATACGCCCTTTTTGGCCAACCAAGCAAGCTTGCAAAGGAAATCTGCACTACAATGAAGTCTCACTTTCCCCCGGTCAAAAGGGCCATCTGAAAAAAGTGTAAAATCCAGCAAGGCAGGACAGGCCATGGAGAACTGGGAGCCTTGTTATGCTGATGTGCGGGATGTAAATTGCCAACAGACACTCGGGAGAAGTGTATGGTGTTTCCTGAAACATCTAAAAAACAAAGCAACAGAGCCTAGGGCACTTCCACTTATGGTCCTATAGCTTAGGGAAATTAAAATCAAAAAGACACAGCCACCCCAAAGTTTGGGACGCCTCTGTTTACAAGAACCTCGTTTACAGTACAAGTTCAACATCGCAGAAAGTGAAAAATGGATAAAGAAGTTGTGGTATTTACTTACAAAGCAATATCACTCAGCAATGAAATCTATGTCATCAGGCCCGTAGCAGCATAATGAGTGGATTCAGGTATGATAATTCTAACTGAAATAACTCACACAGAAAAAGAAACATCATAAGATATCAGTAATACACGGAATGTAAACTTGGCTACACAGGAACTGAATTACAGAACAGAAAAGGGTCTCAAATTTAGAAAACCAACTTATGCTTGCTTAAGGGGAAAGGTGAGTTGGGGTGCTGCATAAAACCAGAGATTGAAATGAGCACAGATAAAGTTCCTTAAGCCAAATATGGAATAGACAAGAGCTACTCCTTGCTCAACGAAATGGACTCAACACTGCATATTAAACGCCTAAGAATGTACCTGACTAGTAAGTATCTTAAAACCTATGGATTGCTATGTCTCCGAAAGAGAATCAAGCATGTGTACAGGGGCATAAACGCAGCAGTGATAGGATTGGAGAGGTTCGGTGAGCAAATGAAGACCCTTTGAAGTCATATTGCATGGTACCCATTCCACGGGTTTCAACTACCCAGGTTTAAGGTATTCTTCCTTCAGCTAAAACATGCATGTGGAACCCAGAGTATGATCAACCATGTGATCGGGAGACGTGTTCAAATATGTCTCAGTTTTCCTCCCCTGGTACTCGGGTGCAACATTCCAGACGCTTTACTAACACTCTCCCGACTTGGAGAGTAAGTCCCTTTAACCTCCTGTTTGGCCCAGTTTGCAATTTCTGCGGAAGATGAACAGGAATAGCGAGAACCAATGAGAGACTAGCTGGAGGTGTCTGGACGGGCAAATTTAACTCTCATTTCCCACCAGGAAGAGGAATTAACCAAAGGCTCAGCGTGCCGTGCCGGAACCAGATTAGGGCCTGAAGCCATCCTGCGGTGTTGCGGCCAGCTCACAAGAAAGCGAGTTGAAGAAAGGAGCTCAGGGGCACTGTAATTCACAAACCTGCAGAGTTATAAATGACAGGTATCGTCCAAAAATATACTGAAGTAAGGCTGCCAAGAGGACTTGAAAGCGGGGCAGAATTGCAGGAAACCGATTTCAGAAGGTAGACTTGAATTGCATTGAAAGCATAGGAAAAGAGGCAGAACGTCCACAATGATGCACTTGGCCAAAAAGGGCGTATGCGTTTTTTCCTGAATATATTCAGGAAAAAACGCATACGCCCTTTTTGGCCAACTAAGCAAGCTTGCAAAGGAAATCTGCACTACAATGAAGTCTCACTTCCCCTCGGTCAAAAGGGACATGTGGAAAAAGTGTAAAATCCAGAAAGGCAGGACAGGCCATGGAGAACTGGGAGGCTTGATATGCTGATGGGCGGGATGTAAATTGCCAACAGACACTCGGGAGAAGTGTATGGTGTTTCCTGAAACATCTCAAAAACAAAGCAACAGAGCCTAGGGCACTTCCACTTATGGTCCTATAGCTTAGGGAAATTAAAATCAAAAAGACACAGCCACCCCAAAGTTTGGAACGGCTCTGTTTACAAGAACCTCGTTTACAGTACAAGTTCAACATCGCAGAAAGTGAAAAATGGATAAAGAAGTTGTGGTATTTACTTACAAAGCAATATCACTCAGCAATGAAATCTATGTCATCAGGCCCTTAGCAGCACAATGAGTGGATTCAGGTATGATGATTCTAACTGAAATAAGTCACACAGAAAAAGAAACATCATAAGATATCACTAATACACGGAATGTAAACTTGGCTACACAGGAACTGAATTCCAAAACAGAACAGGGTCTCAAATTTAGAAAACCAACTTATGCTTGCTTAAGGGGAAAGGTGAGTTGGGGTGCTGCATAAAAACAGAGATTGAAATGAGCACAGATAAAGTTCCTTAAGCCAAATATGGAATAGACAAGAGCTACTCCTTGCTCAACGAAATGGACTCAACACCCCATATTAAACGCCTAAGAATGTACCTGACTAGTAAGTATCTTAAAACCTATGGATTGTTATGTCTCCAAAAGAGTATCAGGCGTTTGTACAGGGGAATAAATGCAGCAGTGATAGGATTGGAGAGGTTCGGTGAGCAAATGAAGACCCTTTGAAGTCAATTTGCATGGTACCCATTACAAGGGTCTCAACTCTCCAGGTTTAAGGTATTCTTCCTTCAGCTAAAACATGCATGTGGAACCCAGAGTATGATCAACCGTGTGAACGGGAGACGTGTTCAAATATGTCTCAGTTTTCCTCCCCTGGTACTCAGGTGCAACATTCCAGATTCTTTACTAACACTCTCCCGAATTGGAGAGTCAGCGCCTATAACCTCCTGTTTGGCCCAGTTTGCAATTTCTGCGGAAGATGAACAATAATAGGGAGAACCAATGAGAGACTAGCTGGAGGTGTCTGGACGGGCAAATTTAACTCTCATTTCCCACCAGGAAGAGGAATTAACCAAAGGCTCAGTGTGCCGTGCCGGAACCAGATTAGAGCCTGAAGCCACACTGCGGTGTTGCGGCCAGCTCAAAACAAAGCGAGTTGAAGAAAGGAGCTCAGGGGCACTGTAATTCACAAACCTGCAGAGTTATAAATGACAGCTATCATCCAAAAATATACTGAAGTAAGGCTGCCAAGAGGATTGAAAGCGGGGCAGAATTGCAGGAAACCAATTTCAGGAGGTAGACTGGAATTGCATTGAAAGCATAGGAAAAGAGGCAGAACGTCCACAATGATGCACTTGGCCAAAAAGGGCGTATGCGTTTTTTCCTGAATATATTCAGGAAAAAACGCATACGCCCTTTTTGGCCAACCAAGCAAGCTTGCAAAGGAAATCTGCACTACAATGAAGTCTCACTTTCCCCCGGTCAAAAGGGCCATCTGAAAAAAGTGTAAAATCCAGCAAGGCAGGACAGGCCATGGAGAAATGGGAGCCTTGTTATGCTGATGGGCGGGATGTAAATTGCCAACAGACACTCGGGAGAAGTGTATGGTGTTTCCTGAAACATCTAAAAAACAAAGCAACAGAGCCTAGGGCACTTCCACTTATGGTCCTATAGCTTAGGGAAATTAAAATCAAAAAGACACAGCCACCCCAAAGTTTGGGACGCCTCTCGTTACAAGAACCTCGTTTACAGTACAAGTTCAACATCGCAGAAAGTGAAAAATGGATAAAGAAGTTGTGGTATTTACTTGCAAAGCAATATCACTCAGCAATGAAATCTATGTCATCAGGCCCTTAGCAGCACAATGAGTGGATTCAGGTATTATGATTCTAACTGAAATAAGTCACACAGAAAATGAAACATCATAAGGTATCAGTAATACACGGAATGTAAACTTGGCTACACAGGAACTGAATTACAGAACAGAACAGGGTCTCAAATTTAGAAAACCAACTTATGCTTGCTTAAGGGGAAAGGTGAGTTGGGGTGCTGCATAAAACCAGAGATTGAAATGAGCACAGATAAAGTTCCTTAAGCCAAATATGGAATAGACAAGAGCTACTCCTTGCTCAAGGAAATGGACTCAACACCCCATATTAAACGCCTAAGAATGTACCTGACTAGTAAGTATCTTAAAACCTATGGATTGCTATGTCTCCGAAAGAGAATCAAGCGTGTGTACAGGGGCATAAACGCAGCAGTGATAGGATTGGAGAGGTTCGGTGAGCAAATGAAGACCCTTTGAAGTCAATTTGCATGGTACCCATTACACGGGTCTCAACTCTCCAGGTTTAAGGTATTCTTCCTTCAGCTAAAACATGCATGTGGAACCCAGAGTATGATCAACCGTGTGAACGGGAGACGTGTTCAAATATGTCTCAGTTTTCCTCCCCTGGTACTCGGGTGCAACATTCCAGATTCTTTACTAACACTCTCCCGACTTGGAGAGTCAGCGCCTTTAACCTCCTGTTTGGCCCAGTTTGCAATTTCTGCGGAAGATGAAAAGGAATAGCGAGATCCAATGAGAGACTAGCTGGAGGTGGCTGGACGGGCAAATTTAACTCTCATTTCCCACCAGGAAGAGGAAATAACCAAAGGCTCAGCGTGCCGTGCCGGAACCAGATTAGGGCCTGAAGCCATCCTGCGGTGTTGCGGCCAGGTCACAAGAAAGCGAGTTGAAGAAAGGAGCTCAGGGGCACTGTAATTCACAAACCTGCACAGTTATAAATGACAGCTATCATCCAAAAATAGACTAAAGTAAGGCTGCCAAGAGGACTTGAAAGCGGGGCAGAATTGCAGGAAACCGATTTCAGGAGGTAGACTGGAATTGCATTGAAAGCATAGGAAAAGAGGCAGAACGTCCACAATGATGCACTTGGCCAAAAAGGGCGTATGCGTTTTTTCCTGAATATATTCAGGAAAAAACGCATACGCCCTTTTTGGCCAACCAAGCAAGCTTGCAAAGGAAATCTGCACTACAATGAAGTCTCACTTCCCCCCGGTCAAAAGGGCCATCTGAAAAAAGTGTAAAATCCAGAAAGGCAGGACAGGCCATGTAGAACTGGGAGCCTTGTTATGCTGATGGGCGGGATGTAAATTGCCAACAGACACTGGGGAGAAGTGTATGGTGTTTCCTGAAACATCTAAAAAACAAAGCAACAGAGCCTAGGGCACTTCCACTTATGGTCCTATAGCTTAGGGAAATTAAAATCAAAAAGACACAGCCACCCCAAAGTTTGGGACGCCTCTGTTTACAAGAATCTCGTTTACAGTACAAGTTCAACATCGCAGAAAGTGAAAAATGGATAAAGAAGTTGTGGTATTTACTTACAAAGCAATATCACTCAGCAATGAAATCTATGTCATCAGGCCCTTAGCAGCACAATGAGTGGATTCAGGTATGATGATTCTAACTGAAATAAGTCACACAGAAAAAGAAACATCATAAGATATCACTAATACACGGAATGTAAACTTGGCTACACAGGAACTGAATTCCAAAACAGAACAGGGTCTCAAATTTAGAAAACCAACTTATGCTTGCTTAAGGGGAAAGGTGAGTTGGGGTGCTACATAAAAACAGAGATTGAAATGAGCACAGATAAAGTTCCTTAAGCCAAATATGGAATAGACAAGAGCTACTCCTTGCTCAACGAAATGGACTCAACACCCCATATTAAACGCCTAAGAATGTACCTGACTAGTAAGTATCTTAAAACCTATGGATTGTTATGTCTCCAAAAGAGTATCAGGCGTTTGTACAGGGGAATAAACGCAGCAGTGATAGGATTGGAGAGGTTCGGTGAGCAAATGAAGACCCTTTGAAGTCAATTTGCATGGTACCCATTACAAGGGTCTCAACTCTCCAGGTTTAAGGTATTCTTCCTTCAGCTAAAACATGCATGTGGAACCCAGAGTATGATCAACCGTGTGAACGGGAGACGTGTTCAAATATGTCTCAGTTTTCCTCCCCTGGTACTCAGGTGCAACATTCCAGATTCTTTACTAACACTCTCCCGAATTGGAGAGTCAGCGCCTATAACCTCCTGTTTGGCCCAGTTTGCAATTTCTGCGGAAGATGAACAATAATAGGGAGAACCAATGAGAGACTAGCTGGAGGTGTCTGGACGGGCAAATTTAACTCTCATTTCCCACCAGGAAGAGGAATTAACCAAAGGCTCAGTGTGCCGTGCCGGAACCAGATTAGAGCCTGAAGCCACACTGCGGTGTTGCGGCCAGCTCAAAACAAAGCGAGTTGAAGAAAGGAGCTCAGGGGCACTGTAATTCACAAACCTGCAGAGTTATAAATGACAGCTATCATCCAAAAATATACTGAAGTAAGGCTGCCAAGAGGATTGAAAGCGGGGCAGAATTGCAGGAAACCAATTTCAGGAGGTAGACTGGAATTGCATTGAAAGCATAGGAAAAGAGGCAGAACGTCCACAATGATGCACTTGGCCAAAAAGGGCGTATGCGTTTTTTCCTGAATATATTCAGGAAAAAACGCATACGCCCTTTTTGGCCAACCAAGCAAGCTTGCAAAGGAAATCTGCACTACAATGAAGTCTCACTTTCCCCCGGTCAAAAGGGCCATCTGAAAAAAGTGTAAAATCCAGCAAGGCAGGACAGGCCATGGAGAAATGGGAGCCTTGTTATGCTGATGGGCGGGATGTAAATTGCCAACAGACACTCGGGAGAAGTGTATGGTGTTTCCTGAAACATCTAAAAAACAAAGCAACAGAGCCTAGGGCACTTCCACTTATGGTCCTATAGCTTAGGGAAATTAAAATCAAAAAGACACAGCCACCCCAAAGTTTGGGACGCCTCTCGTTACAAGAACCTCGTTTACAGTACAAGTTCAACATCGCAGAAAGTGAAAAATGGATAAAGAAGTTGTGGTATTTACTTGCAAAGCAATATCACTCAGCAATGAAATCTATGTCATCAGGCCCTTAGCAGCACAATGAGTGGATTCAGGTATTATGATTCTAACTGAAATAAGTCACACAGAAAATGAAACATCATAAGGTATCAGTAATACACGGAATGTAAACTTGGCTACACAGGAACTGAATTACAGAACAGAACAGGGTCTCAAATTTAGAAAACCAACTTATGCTTGCTTAAGGGGAAAGGTGAGTTGGGGTGCTGCATAAAACCAGAGATTGAAATGAGCACAGATAAAGTTCCTTAAGCCAAATATGGAATAGACAAGAGCTACTCCTTGCTCAAGGAAATGGACTCAACACCCCATATTAAACGCCTAAGAATGTACCTGACTAGTAAGTATCTTAAAACCTATGGATTGCTATGTCTCCGAAAGAGAATCAAGCGTGTGTACAGGGGCATAAACGCAGCAGTGATAGGATTGGAGAGGTTCGGTGAGCAAATGAAGACCCTTTGAAGTCAATTTGCATGGTACCCATTACACGGGTCTCAACTCTCCAGGTTTAAGGTATTCTTCCTTCAGCTAAAACATGCATGTGGAACCCAGAGTATGATCAACCGTGTGAACGGGAGACGTGTTCAAATATGTCTCAGTTTTCCTCCCCTGGTACTCGGGTGCAACATTCCAGATTCTTTACTAACACTCTCCCGACTTGGAGAGTCAGCGCCTTTAACCTCCTGTTTGGCCCAGTTTGCAATTTCTGCGGAAGATGAAAAGGAATAGCGAGATCCAATGAGAGACTAGCTGGAGGTGGCTGGACGGGCAAATTTAACTCTCATTTCCCACCAGGAAGAGGAAATAACCAAAGGCTCAGCGTGCCGTGCCGGAACCAGATTAGGGCCTGAAGCCATCCTGCGGTGTTGCGGCCAGGTCACAAGAAAGCGAGTTGAAGAAAGGAGCTCAGGGGCACTGTAATTCACAAACCTGCACAGTTATAAATGACAGCTATCATCCAAAAATAGACTAAAGTAAGGCTGCCAAGAGGACTTGAAAGCGGGGCAGAATTGCAGGAAACCGATTTCAGGAGGTAGACTGGAATTGCATTGAAAGCATAGGAAAAGAGGCAGAACGTCCACAATGATGCACTTGGCCAAAAAGGGCGTATGCGTTTTTTCCTGAATATATTCAGGAAAAAACGCATACGCCCTTTTTGGCCAACCAAGCAAGCTTGCAAAGGAAATCTGCACTACAATGAAGTCTCACTTCCCCCCGGTCAAAAGGGCCATCTGAAAAAAGTGTAAAATCCAGAAAGGCAGGACAGGCCATGTAGAACTGGGAGCCTTGTTATGCTGATGGGCGGGATGTAAATTGCCAACAGACACTGGGGAGAAGTGTATGGTGTTTCCTGAAACATCTAAAAAACAAAGCAACAGAGCCTAGGGCACTTCCACTTATGGTCCTATAGCTTAGGGAAATTAAAATCAAAAAGACACAGCCACCCCAAAGTTTGGGACGCCTCTGTTTACAAGAATCTCGTTTACAGTACAAGTTCAACATCGCAGAAAGTGAAAAATGGATAAAGAAGTTGTGGTATTTACTTACAAAGCAATATCACTCAGCAATGAAATCTATGTCATCAGGCCCTTAGCAGCACAATGAGTGGATTCAGGTATGATGATTATAACTGAAATAAGTCACACAGAAAAAGAAACATCATAAGATATCACTAATACACGGAATGTAAACTTGGCTACACAGGAACTGAATTCCAAAACAGAACAGGGTCTCAAATTTAGAAAACCAACTTATGCTTGCTTAAGGGGAAAGGTGAGTTGGGGTGCTGCATAAAAACAGAGATTGAAATGAGCACAGATAAAGTTCCTTAAGCCAAATATGGAATAGACAAGAGCTACTCCTTGCTCAACGAAATGGACTCAACACCCCATATTAAACGCCTAAGAATGTACCTGACTAGTAAGTATCTTAAAACCTATGGATTGTTATGTCTCCAAAAGAGTATCAGGCGTTTGTACAGGGGAATAAACGCAGCAGTGATAGGATTGGAGAGGTTCGGTGAGCAAATGAAGACCCTTTGAAGTCAATTTGCATGGTACCCATTACAAGGGTCTCAACTCTCCAGGTTTAAGGTATTCTTCCTTCAGCTAAAACATGCATGTGGAACCCAGAGTATGATCAACCGTGTGAACGGGAGACGTGTTCAAATATGTCTCAGTTTTCCTCCCCTGGTACTCAGGTGCAACATTCCAGATTCTTTACTAACACTCTCCCGAATTGGAGAGTCAGCGCCTATAACCTCCTGTTTGGCCCAGTTTGCAATTTCTGCGGAAGATGAACAATAATAGGGAGAACCAATGAGAGACTAGCTGGAGGTGTCTGGACGGGCAAATTTAACTCTCATTTCCCACCAGGAAGAGGAATTAACCAAAGGCTCAGTGTGCCGTGCCGGAACCAGATTAGAGCCTGAAGCCACACTGCGGTGTTGCGGCCAGCTCAAAACAAAGCGAGTTGAAGAAAGGAGCTCAGGGGCACTGTAATTCACAAACCTGCAGAGTTATAAATGACAGCTATCATCCAAAAATATACTGAAGTAAGGCTGCCAAGAGGATTGAAAGCGGGGCAGAATTGCAGGAAACCAATTTCAGGAGGTAGACTGGAATTGCATTGAAAGCATAGGAAAAGAGGCAGAACGTCCACAATGATGCACTTGGCCAAAAAGGGCGTATGCGTTTTTTCCTGAATATATTCAGGAAAAAACGCATACGCCCTTTTTGGCCAACCAAGCAAGCTTGCAAAGGAAATCTGCACTACAATGAAGTCTCACTTTCCCCCGGTCAAAAGGGCCATCTGAAAAAAGTGTAAAATCCAGCAAGGCAGGACAGGCCATGGAGAAATGGGAGCCTTGTTATGCTGATGGGCGGGATGTAAATTGCCAACAGACACTCGGGAGAAGTGTATGGTGTTTCCTGAAACATCTAAAAAACAAAGCAACAGAGCCTAGGGCACTTCCACTTATGGTCCTATAGCTTAGGGAAATTAAAATCAAAAAGACACAGCCACCCCAAAGTTTGGGACGCCTCTCGTTACAAGAACCTCGTTTACAGTACAAGTTCAACATCGCAGAAAGTGAAAAATGGATAAAGAAGTTGTGGTATTTACTTGCAAAGCAATATCACTCAGCAATGAAATCTATGTCATCAGGCCCTTAGCAGCACAATGAGTGGATTCAGGTATTATGATTCTAACTGAAATAAGTCACACAGAAAATGAAACATCATAAGGTATCAGTAATACACGGAATGTAAACTTGGCTACACAGGAACTGAATTACAGAACAGAACAGGGTCTCAAATTTAGAAAACCAACTTATGCTTGCTTAAGGGGAAAGGTGAGTTGGGGTGCTGCATAAAACCAGAGATTGAAATGAGCACAGATAAAGTTCCTTAAGCCAAATATGGAATAGACAAGAGCTACTCCTTGCTCAAGGAAATGGACTCAACACCCCATATTAAACGCCTAAGAATGTACCTGACTAGTAAGTATCTTAAAACCTATGGATTGCTATGTCTCCGAAAGAGAATCAAGCGTGTGTACAGGGGCATAAACGCAGCAGTGATAGGATTGGAGAGGTTCGGTGAGCAAATGAAGACCCTTTGAAGTCAATTTGCATGGTACCCATTACACGGGTCTCAACTCTCCAGGTTTAAGGTATTCTTCCTTCAGCTAAAACATGCATGTGGAACCCAGAGTATGATCAACCGTGTGAACGGGAGACGTGTTCAAATATGTCTCAGTTTTCCTCCCCTGGTACTCGGGTGCAACATTCCAGATTCTTTACTAACACTCTCCCGACTTGGAGAGTCAGCGCCTTTAACCTCCTGTTTGGCCCAGTTTGCAATTTCTGCGGAAGATGAAAAGGAATAGCGAGATCCAATGAGAGACTAGCTGGAGGTGGCTGGACGGGCAAATTTAACTCTCATTTCCCACCAGGAAGAGGAAATAACCAAAGGCTCAGCGTGCCGTGCCGGAACCAGATTAGGGCCTGAAGCCATCCTGCGGTGTTGCGGCCAGGTCACAAGAAAGCGAGTTGAAGAAAGGAGCTCAGGGGCACTGTAATTCACAAACCTGCACAGTTATAAATGACAGCTATCATCCAAAAATAGACTAAAGTAAGGCTGCCAAGAGGACTTGAAAGCGGGGCAGAATTGCAGGAAACCGATTTCAGGAGGTAGACTGGAATTGCATTGAAAGCATAGGAAAAGAGGCAGAACGTCCACAATGATGCACTTGGCCAAAAAGGGCGTATGCGTTTTTTCCTGAATATATTCAGGAAAAAACGCATACGCCCTTTTTGGCCAACCAAGCAAGCTTGCAAAGGAAATCTGCACTACAATGAAGTCTCACTTCCCCCCGGTCAAAAGGGCCATCTGAAAAAAGTGTAAAATCCAGAAAGGCAGGACAGGCCATGTAGAACTGGGAGCCTTGTTATGCTGATGGGCGGGATGTAAATTGCCAACAGACACTCGGGAGAAGTGTATGGTGTTTCCTGAAACATCTAAAAAACAAAGCAACAGAGCCTAGGGCACTTCCACTTATGGTCCTATAGCTTAGGGAAATTAAAATCAAAAAGACACAGCCACCCCAAAGTTTGGGACGCCTCTGTTTACAAGAATCTCGTTTACAGTACAAGTTCAACATCGCAGAAAGTGAAAAATGGATAAAGAAGTTGTGGTATTTACTTACAAAGCAATATCACTCAGCAATGAAATCTATGTCATCAGGCCCTTAGCAGCACAATGAGTGGATTCAGGTATGATGATTCTAACTGAAATAAGTCACACAGAAAAAGAAACATCATAAGATATCACTAATACACGGAATGTAAACTTGGCTACACAGGAACTGAATTCCAAAACAGAACAGGGTCTCAAATTTAGAAAACCAACTTATGCTTGCTTAAGGGGAAAGGTGAGTTGGGGTGCTGCATAAAAACAGAGATTGAAATGAGCACAGATAAAGTTCCTTAAGCCAAATATGGAATAGACAAGAGCTACTCCTTGCTCAACGAAATGGACTCAACACCCCATATTAAACGCCTAAGAATGTACCTGACTAGTAAGTATCTTAAAACCTATGGATTGTTATGTCTCCAAAAGAGTATCAGGCGTTTGTACAGGGGAATAAACGCAGCAGTGATAGGATTGGAGAGGTTCGGTGAGCAAATGAAGACCCTTTGAAGTCAATTTGCATGGTACCCATTACAAGGGTCTCAACTCTCCAGGTTTAAGGTATTCTTCCTTCAGCTAAAACATGCATGTGGAACCCAGAGTATGATCAACCGTGTGAACGGGAGACGTGTTCAAATATGTCTCAGTTTTCCTCCCCTGGTACTCAGGTGCAACATTCCAGATTCTTTACTAACACTCTCCCGAATTGGAGAGTCAGCGCCTATAACCTCCTGTTTGGCCCAGTTTGCAATTTCTGCGGAAGATGAACAATAATAGGGAGAACCAATGAGAGACTAGCTGGAGGTGTCTGGACGGGCAAATTTAACTCTCATTTCCCACCAGGAAGAGGAATTAACCAAAGGCTCAGTGTGCCGTGCCGGAACCAGATTAGAGCCTGAAGCCACACTGCGGTGTTGCGGCCAGCTCAAAACAAAGCGAGTTGAAGAAAGGAGCTCAGGGGCACTGTAATTCACAAACCTGCAGAGTTATAAATGACAGCTATCATCCAAAAATATACTGAAGTAAGGCTGCCAAGAGGATTGAAAGCGGGGCAGAATTGCAGGAAACCAATTTCAGGAGGTAGACTGGAATTGCATTGAAAGCATAGGAAAAGAGGCAGAACGTCCACAATGATGCACTTGGCCAAAAAGGGCGTATGCGTTTTTTCCTGAATATATTCAGGAAAAAACGCATACGCCCTTTTTGGCCAACCAAGCAAGCTTGCAAAGGAAATCTGCACTACAATGAAGTCTCACTTCCCCCCGGTCAAAAGGGCCATCTGAAAAAAGTGTAAAATCCAGAAAGGCAGGAAAGGCCATGGAGGACTGGGAGCCTTGTTATGCTGCTGGGCGGGATGTAAATTGCCAACAGACACTAGGGAGAAGTGTATGGTGTTTCCTGAAACATCTAAAAAACAAAGCAACAGAGCCTAGGGCACTTCCACTTATGGTCCTATAGCTTAGGGAAATTAAAATCAAAAAGACACAGCCACCCCAAAGTTTGGGACGCCTCTGTTTACAAGAACCTCGTTTACAGTACATGTTCAACATCGCAGAAAGTGAAAAATGGATAAAGAAGTTGTGGTATTTACTTACAAAGCAATATCACTCAGCAATGAAATCTATGTCATCAGGCCCGTAGCAGCACAATGAGTGGATTCAGGTACGATGATTCTAACTGAAATAAGTCACACAGAAAAAGAAACATCATAAGATATCACTAATACACGGAATGTAAACTTGGCTACACAGGGTCTGAATTACAGAACAGAACAGGGTCTCAAATTTAGAAAAGCAACTTATGCTTGCTTAAAGGGAAAGCTGAGTTGGGGTGCTGCATAAAACCAGAGATTGAAATGAGCACAGATAAATTTCCTTAAGCCAAATATGGAATAGACAAGAGCTACTCCTTGCTCAACGAAATGGACTCAACACCGCATATTAAACGCCTAAGAATGTACCTGACTAGTAAGTATCTTAAAACCTATGGATTGCTATGTCTCCGAAAGAGAATCAAGCATGTGTACAGGGGCATAAACGCAGCAGTGATAGGATTGGAGAGGTTCGGTGAGCAAATGAAGACCCTTTGAAGTCATATTGCATGGTACCCATTCCACGGGTTTCAACTACCCAGGTTTAAGGTATTCTTCCTTCAGCTAAAACATGCATGTGGAACCTAGAGTATGATCAACCATGTGATCGGGAGACGTGTTCAAATATGTCTAAGTTTTCGTACCCTGGTACTCGGGTGCAACATTCCAGACGCTTTACTAACACTCTCCCGACTTGGAGAGTCAGTCCCTTTAACCTCCTGTTTGGCCCAGTTTGCAATTTCTGCGGAAGATGAACAGGAATAGCGAGAACCAATGAGAGACTAGCTGGAGGTGTCTGGATGGGCAAATTTAACTCTCATTTCCCACCAGGAAGAGGAATTAACCAAAGGCTCAGCGTGCCGTGCCCGAACCAGATTAGGGCCTGAAGCCATCCTGCGGTGTTGCGGCCAGGTCACAAGAAAGCGAGTTGAAGAAAGGAGCTCAGGGGCACTGTAATTCACAAACCTGCAGAGTTATAAATGACAGGTATCATCCAAAAATATACTGAAGTAAGGCTGCCAAGAGGACTTGAAAGCGGGGCAGAATTGCAGGAAACCGATTTCAGCAGGTAGACTGGAATTGCATTGAAAGCATAGGAAAAGAGGCAGAACGTCCACAATGATGCACTTGGAAAAAAAGGGCGTATGCGTTTTTTCCTGAATATACTCAGGAAAAACGCATACGCACTTTTTGGCCAACCAAGCAAGCTTGTAAAGGAAATCTGCACTACAATGAAGTCTCACTTCCCCCCAGTCAAAAGGGCCATCTGAAAAAAGTGTAAAATCCAGAAAGGCAGGACAGGCCATGGAGAACTGGGAGCCTTGTTATGCTGATGGGCGGGATGTAAATTGCCAGCAGACAATAGGGAGAAGTGTATGGTGTTTCCTGAAACATCTAAAAAACAAAGCAACAGAGCCTAGGGCACTTCCACTTATGGTCCTATAGCTTAGGGAAATTAAAATCAAAAAGACACAGCCACCCCAAAGTTTGGGACGCCTCTGTTTACAAGAACCTCGTTTACCGTAAAAGTTCAATATCACAGAAAGTGAAAAATGGATAAAGAACTTGTGGTACTTACGTACAATGCAGTATCACTCAGCAATGAAATCTATGTCATCAGGCCCGTAGCAGCACAATGAGTGGATTCAGGTACGATGATTCTAAGTGAAATAAGTCACACAGAAAAAGAAACATCATAAGATATCACTAATACACGGAATGTAAACTTGGCTACACAGGAACTGAATTCCAAAACAGAACAGGGTCTCAAATTTAGAAAACCACCTTATGCTTGCTTAAGGGGAAAGGTGAGTTGGGGTGCTGCATAAAACCAGAGATTGAAATGAGCACAGATAAAGTTCCTTAAGCCAAATATGGAATAGACAAGAGCTACTCCTTGCTCAACGAAATGGACTCAACACCGCATATTAAACGCCTAAGAATGTACCTGACTAGTAAGTATCTTAAAACCTATGGATTGCTATGTCTCCGAAAGAGAATCAAGCATGTGTACAGGGGCATAAACGCAGCAGTGATAGGATTGGAGAGGTTCGGTGAGCAAATGAAGACCCTTTGAAGTCATATTGCATGGTACCCATTCCACGGGTTTCAACTACCCAGGTTTAAGGTATTCTTCCTTCAGCTAAAACATGCATGTGGAACCTAGAGTATGATCAACCATGTGATCGGGAGACGTGTTCAAATATGTCTAAGTTTTCGTACCCTGGTACTCGGGTGCAACATTCCAGACGCTTTACTAACACTCTCCCGACTTGGAGAGTCAGTCCCTTTAACCTCCTGTTTGGCCCAGTTTGCAATTTCTGCAGAAGATGAACAGGAATAGCGAGAACCAATGAGAGACTAGCTGGAGGTGTCTGGATGGGCAAATTTAACTCTCATTTCCCACCAGGAAGAGGAATTAACCAAAGGCTCAGCGTGCCGTGCCGGAACCAGATTAGGGCCTGAAGCCATCCTGCGGTGTTGCGGCCAGGTCACAAGAAAGCGAGTTGAAGAAAGGAGCTCAGGGGCACTGTAATTCACAAACCTGCAGAGTTATAAATGACAGCTATCGTCGAAAAATATACTGAAGTAAGGCTGCCAAGAGGACTTGAAAGCGGGGCAGAATTGCAGGAAACCGATTTCAGGAGGTAGACTGGAATTGCACTGAAAGCATAGGAAAAGAGGCAGAACGTCCACAATGATGCACTTGGCCAAAAAGGGCGTATGCGTTTTTTCCTGAATATATTCAGGAAAAAACGCATACGCCCTTTTTGGCCAACCAAGCAAGCTTGCAAAGGAAATCTGCACTACAATGAAGTCTCACTTCCCCCCGGTCTAAAGGGCCATCTGAAAAAAGTGTAAAATCCAGAAAGGCAGGACAGGCCATGGAGAACTGGGAGCCTTGTTATGCTGATGGGCGGGATGTAAATTGCCAACAGACAATAGGGAGAAGTGTATGGTGTTTCCTGAAACATCTAAAAAACAAAGCAACAGAGCCTAGGGCACTTCCACTTATGGTCCTATAGCTTAGGGAAATTAAAATAAAAAAGACACAGCCACCCCAAAGTTTGGGACGCCTCTGTTTACAAGAACCTCGTTTACCGTACAAGTTCAACATCGCAGAAAGTGAAAAATGGATAAAGAACTTGTGGTACTTACGTACAATGCAGTATCACTTAGCAATGAAATCTATGTCATCAGGCCCGTAGCAGCATAATGAGTGGATTCAGGTACGATGATTCTAACTGAAATAAGTCACACAGAAAAAGAAACATCATAAGATATCACTAATACACGGAATGTAAACTTGGCTACACAGGAACTGAATTACAGAACAGAACAGGGTCTCAAATTTAGAAAACCAACTTATACTTGCTTAAGAGGAAAGGTGAGTTGGGGTGCTGCATAAAACCAGAGATTGAAATGAGCACAGATAAAGTTCCTTAAGCCAAATATGGAATAGACAAGAGCTACACCTTGCTCAACGAAATGGACTCAACACCCCATATTAAACGCCTAAGAATGTACCTGACTAGTAAGTATCTTAAAACCTATGGATTGCTATGTCTCCGAAAGAGAATCAAGCATGTGTACAGGGACATAAACGCAGCAGTGATAGGATTGGAGAGGTTCGGTGAGCAAATGAAGACCCTTTGAAGTCATATTGCATGGTACCCATTCCACGGGTCTCAACTCTCCAGGTTTAAGGTATTCTTCCTTCAGCTAAAACATGCATGTGGAACCCAGAGTATGATCAACCATGTGATCGGGAGACGTGTTCAAATATGTCTCAGTTTTCCTCCCCTGGTACTCGGGTGCAACATTCCAGACGCTTTACTAACACTCTCCCGACTTGGAGAGTCAGCGCCTTTAACCTCCTGTTTGGCCCAGTTTGCAATTTCTGCGGAAGATGAACAGGAATAGGGAGAACCAATGAGAGACTAGCTGGAGGTGTCTGGACGGGCAAATTTAACTCTCATTTCCCACCAGGAAGAGGAAATAACCAAAGGCTCAGCGTGCCGTGCCGGAACCAGATTAGGGCCTGAAGCCATCCTGCGGTGTTGCGGCCAGCTCAAAAGAAAGTGAGTTGAAGAAAGGATCTCAGGGGCACTGTAATTCACAAACCTGCAGAGTTATAAATGACAGCTATCGTCCAAAAATATACTGAAGTAAGGCTGCCAAGAGGACTTGAAAGCGGGGCAGAATTGCAGGAAACCGATTTCAGGAGGTAGACTGGAATTGCATTGAAAGCATAGGAAAAGAGGCAGAACGTCCACAATGATGCACTTGGCCAAAAAGGGCGTATGCGTTTTTTCCTGAATATATTCAGGAAAAAACGCATACGCCCTTTTTGGCCAACCAAGCAAGCTTGCAAAGGAAATCTGCACTACAATGAAGTCTCACTTCCCCCCGGTCAAAAGGGCCATCTGAAAAAAGTGTAAAATCCAGAAAGGCAGGACAGGCCATGGAGAACTGGGAGCCTTGTTATGCTGATGGGCGGGATGTAAATTGCCAACAGACACTCGGGAGAAGTGTATGGTGTTTCCTGAAACATCTAAAAAACAAAGCAACAGAGCCTAGGGCACTTCCACTTATGGTCCTATAGCTTAGGGAAATTAAAATCAAAAAGACACAGCCACCCCAAAGTTTGGGACGCCTCTGTTTACAAGAACCTCGTTTACCGTACAAGTTCAATATCACAGAAAGTGAAAAATTGATAAAGAACTTGTGGTACTTACGTACAATGCAGTATCACTCAGCAATGAAATCTATGTCATCAGGCCCGTAGCAGCATAATGAGTGGATTCAGGTACGATGATTCTAACTGAAATAATTCACACAGAAAAAGAAACATCATAAGATATCAGTAATACACGGAATGTAAACTTGGCTACACAGGAACTGAATTACAGAACAGAACAGGGTCTCAAATTTAGAAAACCAACTTATGCTTGCTTAAGGGTAAAGGTGAGTTGGGGTGCTGCATAAAACCAGAGATTGAAATGAGCACAGATGAAGTTCCTTAAGCCAAATAGGGAATAGACAAGAGCTACTCCTTGCTCAACGAAATGGACTCAACACCCCATATTAAACGCCTAAGAATGTACCTGACTAGTAAGTATCTTAAAACCTATGGATTGCTATGTCTCCAAAAGAGAATCAAGCATGTGTACAGGGGCATAAACACAGCAGTGATAGGATTGGAGAGGTTCGGTGAGCAAATGAAGACCCTTTGAAGTCATATTGCATGGTACCCATTCCACGGGTCTCAACTCTCCAGGTTTAAGGTATTCTTCCTTCAGCTAAAACATGCATGTGGAACCTAGAGTATGATCAACCGTGTGAACGGGAGACGTGTTCAAATATGTCTCAGTTTTCCTCCCCTGGTACTCGGGTGCAACATTCCAGACGCTTTACTAACACTCTCCCCACTTGGAGAGTCAGCGCCTTTAACCTCCTGTTTGGCCCAGTTTGCAATTTCTGTGGAAGATGAACAGGAATAGGGAGAACCAATGAGAGACTAGCTGGAGGTGTCTGGACGGGCAAATTTAACTCTCATTTCCTATCTGGAAGAGGAAATAACCAAAGGCTCAGCGTGCCGTGCCGGAACCAGATTAGGGCCTGAAGCCATCCTGCGGTGTTGCGGCCAGCTCAAAAGAAAGTGAGTTGAAGAAAGGAGCTCAGGGGCACTGTAATTCACAAACCTGCAGAGTTATAAATGACAGCTATCGTCCAAAAATATACTGAAGTAAGGCTGCCAAGAGGACTTGAAAGCGGGGCAGAATTGCAGGAAACCGATTTCAGGAGGTAGACTGGAATTGCATTGAAAGCATAGGAAAAGAGGCAGAACGTCCACAATGATGCACTTGGCCAAAAAGGGCGTATGCGTTTTTTCCTGAATATATTCAGGAAAAAACGCATACGCCCTTTTTGGCCAACCAAGCAAGCTTGCAAAGGAAATCTGCACTACAATGAAGTCTCACTTCCCCCCGGTCAAAAGGGCCATCTGAAAAAAGTGTAAAATCCAGAAAGGCAGCACAGGCCATGGAGAACTGGGAGCCTTGTTATGCTGATGGGCGGGATGTAAATTGCCAACAGACAATAGGGAGAAGTGTATGGTGTTTCCTGAAACATCTAAAAAACAAAGCAACAGAGCCTAGGGCACTTCCACTTATGGTCCTATAGCTTAGGGAAATTAAAATCAAAAAGACACAGCCACCCCAAAATTTGGGACGACTCTGTTTACAAGAACCTCGTTTACAGTACAAGTTCAACATCGCAGAAAGTGAAAAATGGATAAAGAAGCTGTGGTATATACTTACAAAGCAATATCACTCAGCAATGAAATCTATGTCATCAGGCCCTTAGCAGCACAATGAGTGGATTCAGGTACGATGATTCTAACTGAAATAATTCACACAGAAAAAGAAACATCATAAGATATCAGTAATACACGGAATGTAAACTTGGCTACACAGGAACTGAATTACAGAACAGAACAGGGTCTCAAATTTAGAAAACCAACTTATGCTTGCTTAAGGGTAAAGGTGAGTTGGGGTGCTGCATAAAACCAGAGATTGAAATGAGCACAGATGAAGTTCCTTAAGCCAAATATGGAATAGACAAGAGCTACTCCTTGCTCAACGAAATGGACTCAACACCCCATATTAAACGCCTAAGAATGTACCTGACTAGTAAGTATCTTAAAACCTATGGATTGCTATGTCTCCAAAAGAGAATCAAGCATGTGTACAGGGGAATAAATGCAGCAGTGATAGGATTGGAGAGGTTCGGTGAGCAAATGAAGACCCTTTGAAGTCATATTGCATGGTACCCATTCCACGGGTCTCAACTCTCCAGGTTTAAGGTATTTTTCCTTCAGCTAAAACATGCATGTGGAACCCAGAGTATGATCAACCATGTGAACGGGAGACGTGTTCAAATATGTCTCAGTTTTCCTCCCCTGGTACTCGGGTGCAACATTCCAGACGCTTTACTAACACTCTCCCCACTTGGAGAGTCAGCGCCTTTAACCTCCTGTTTGGCCCAGTTTGCAATTTCTGCGGAAGATGAACAGGAATAGGGAGAACCAATGAGAGACTAGCTGGAGGTGTCTGGACGGGCAAATTTAACTCTCATTTCCCACCAGGAAGAGGAAATAACCAAAGGCTCAGCGTGCCGTGCCGGAACCAGATTAGGGCCTGAAGCCATCCTGCGGTGTTGCGGCCAGCTCACAAGAAAGCGAGTTGAAGAAAGGAGCTCAGGGGCACTGTAATTCACAAACCTGCAGAGTTATAAATGACAGCTATCGTCCAAAAATATACTGAAGTAAGGCTGCCAAGAGGACTTGAAAGCGGGGCAGAATTGCAGGAAACCGATTTCAGGAGGTAGACTGGAATTGCATTGAAAGCATAGGAAAAGAGGCAGAACGTCCACAATGATGCACTTGGCCAAAAAGGGCGTATGCGTTTTTTCCTGAATATATTCAGGAAAAAACGCATACGCCCTTTTTGGCCAACCAAGCAAGCTTGCAAAGGAAATCTGCACTACAATGAAGTCTCACTTCCCCCCGGTCAAAAGGGCCATCTGAAAAAAGTGTAAAATCCAGAAAGGCAGCACAGGCCATGGAGAACTGGGAGCCTTGTTATGCTGATGGGTGGGATGTAAATTGCCAACAGACAGTAGGGAGAAGTGTATGGTGTTTCCTGAAACATCTAAAAAACAAAGCAACAGAGCCTAGGGCACTTCCACTTATGGTCCTATAGCTTAGGGAAATTAAAATCAAAAAGACACAGCCACCCCAAAGTTTGGGACGCCTCTGTTTACAAGAACCTCGTTTACCGTACAAGTTCAACATCGCAGAAAGTGAAAAATGGATAAAGAACTTGTGGTACTTACGTACAATGCAGTATCACTTAGCAATGAAATCTATGTCATCAGGCCCTTAGCAGCATAATGAGTGGATTCAGGTACGATGATTCTAACTGAAATAAGTCACACAGAAAAAGAAACATCATAAGATATCAGTAATACACGGAATGTAAACTTGGCTACACAGGAACTGAATTACAGAACAGAACAGGGTCTCAAATTTAGAAAACCAACTTATGCTTGCTTAAGAGGAAAGGTGAGTTGGGGTGCTGCATGAAACCAGAGATTGAAATGAGCACAGATAAAGTTCCTTAAGCCAAATATGGAATAGACAAGAGCTACTCCTTGCTCAACGAAATGGACTCAACACCCCATATTAAACGCCTAAGAATGTACGTGACTAGTAAGTATCGTAAAACCTATGGATTGCTATGTCTCCGAAAGAGAATCAAGCATGTGTACAGGGACATAAATGCAGCTGTGATAGGATTGGAGAGGTTCGGTGAGCAAATGAAGACCCTTTGAAGTCATATTGCATGGTACCCATTCCACGGGTCTCAACTCTCCAGGTTTAAGGTATTCTTCCTTCAGCTAAAACATGCATGTGGAACCCAGAGTATGATCAACCATGTGATCGGGAGACGTGTTCAAATATGTCTCAGTTTTCCTCCCCTGGTACTCGGGTGCAACATTCCAGACGCTTGACTAACACTCTCCCGACTTGGAGAGTCAGCGCCTTTAACCTCCTGTTTAGCCCAGTTTGCAATTTCTGCGGAAGATGAACAGAAATAGGGAGAACCAATGAGAGACTAGCTGGAGGTGTCTGGACGGGCAAATTTAACTCTCATTTCCCACCAGGAAGAGGAAATAACCAAAGGCTCAGCGTGCCGTGCCGGAACCAGATTAGGGCCTGAAGCCATCCTGCGGTGTTGCGGCCAGCTCAAAAGAAAGTGAGTTGAAGAAAGGATCTCAGGGGCACTGTAATTCACAAACCTGCAGAGTTATAAATGACAGCTATCGTCCAAAAATATACTGAAGTAAGGCTGCCAAGAGGAGTTGAAAGTGGGGCAGAATTGCAGGAAACCGATTTCAGGAGGTAGACTGGAATTGCATTGAAAGCATAGGAAAAGAGGCAGAACGTCCACAATGATGCACTTGGCCAAAAAGGGCGTATGCGTTTTTTCCTGAATATATTCAGGAAAAAACGCATACGCCCTTTTTGGCCAACCAAGCAAGCTTGCAAAGGAAATCTGCACTACAATGAAGTCTCACTTCCCCCCGGTCAAAAGGGCCATCTGAAAAAAGTGTAAAATCCAGAAAGGCAGGACAGGCCATGGAGAACTGGGAGCCTTGTTATGCTGATGGGCGGGATGTAAATTGCCAACAGACACTCGGGAGAAGTGTATGGTGTTTCCTGAAACATCTAAAAAACAAAGCAACAGAGCCTAGGGCACTTCCACTTATGGTCCTATAGCTTAGGGAAATTAAAATCAAAAAGACACAGCCACCCCAAAGTTTGGGACGCCTCTGTTTACAAGAACCTCGTTTACAGTACAAGTTCAGTATCACAGAAAGTGAAAAATAGATAAAGAAGTTGTGGTATTTACTTACAAAGCAATATCACTCAGCAATGAAATCTATGTCATCAGACCCGTAGCAGCACAATGAGTGGATTCAGGTATGATAATTCTAACTGAAATAAGTCACACAGAAAAAGAAACATCATAAGATATCAGTAATACACGGAATGTAAACTTGGCGACACAAGAACTGAATTACAGAACAGAACAGGGTCTCAAATTTAGAAAACCAACTTATGCTTGCTTAAGGGTAAAGGTGAGTTGGGGTGCTGCATAAAACCAGAGATTGAAATGAGCACAGATAAAGTTCCTTAAGCCAAATATGGAATAGACAAGAGCTACTCCTTTCTCAATGAAATGGACTCAACACCGCATATTAAACGCCTAAGAATGTACCTGACTAGTAAGTATCTTAAAACCTATGGATTGCTATGTCTCCAAAAGAGAGTCAAGCGTGTGTACAGGGGCATAAACGCAGCAGTGATAAGATTGGAGATGTTTGGTGAGCAGATGAAGACCCTTTGAAGTCATATTGCATGGTACCCATTCCACGGGTTTCAACTACCCAGGTTTAAGGTATTCTTCCTTCAGCTAAAACATGCATGTGGAACCCAGAGTATGATCAACCATGTGGTCGGGAGACGTGTTCAAATACGTCTCAGTTTTCCTCCCCTGGTACTCGAGTGCAACATTCCAGACGCTTTACTAACACTCTCCCCACTTGGAGAGTCAGTCCCCTTAACCTCCTGTTTGGCCCAGTTTGCAATTTCTGCGGAAGATGAACAGGAATAGCGAGAACCAATGAGAGACTAGCTGGAGGTGTCTGGACGGGCAAATTTAACTCTCATTTCCCACCAGGAAGAGGAATTAACCAAAGGCTCAGCGTGCCGTGCCGGAACCAGATTAGGGCCTGAAGCCATCCTGCGGTGTTGCGGCCAGCTCACAAGAAAGCGAGTTGAAGAAAGGAGCTCAGGGGCACTGTAATTCACAAACCTGCAGAGTTATAAATGACAGCTATCGTCCAAAAATATACTGAAGTAAGGCTGCCAAGAGGACTTGAAAGCGGGGCAGAATTGCAGGAAACCGATTTCAGGAGGTAGACTGGAATTGCTTTGAAAGCATAGGAAAAGAGGCAGAATGTCCACAATGATGCACTTGGCCAAAAAGGGCGTATGCGTTTTTTCCTGAATATATTCAGGAAAAAACGCATACGCCCTTTTTGGCCAACCAAGCAAGCTTGCAAAGGAAATCTGCACTACAATGAAGTCTCACTTCCCCCCGGTCAAAAGGGCCATCTGAAAAAAGTGTAAAATCCAGAAAGGCAGGACAGGCCATGGAGAACTGGGAGCCTTGTTATGCTGATGGGCGGGATGTAAATTGCCAACAGACACTCGGGAGAAGTGTATGGTGTTTCCTGAAACATCTAAAAAACAAAGCAACAGAGCCTAGGGCACTTCCACTTATGGTCCTATAGCTTAGGGAAATTAAAATCAAAAAGACACAGCCACCCCAAAGTTTGAGACGCCTTTGTTTACAAGAACCTCGTTTACAGTACAAGTTCAACATCGCAGAAAGTGAAAAATGGATAAAGAAGTTGTGGTATATACTTACAAAGCAATATCACTCAGCAATGAAATCTATGTCATCAGGCCCTTAGCAGCACAATGAGTGGATTCAGGTATGATGATTCTAACTGAAATAAGTCACACAGAAAAAGAAACATCATAAGATATCAGTAATACACGGAATGTAAACTTGGCTACACAGGAACTGAATTACAGAACAGAACAGGGTCTCAAATTTAGAAAACCAACTTATGCTTGCTTAAGGGGAAAGGTGAGTTGGGGTGCTGCATAAAACCAGAGATTGAAATGAGCACAGATAAAGTTCCTTAAGCCAAATATGGAATAGACAAGAGCTACTCCTTGCTCAACGAAATGGACTCAACACCACATATTAAACGCCTAAGAATGTACCTGACTAGTAAGTATCTTAAAACCTATGGATTGCTATGTCCCCAAAAGAGAATCAAGCGTGTGTGCAGGGGCATAAACGCAGCAGTGATAGGATTGGAGAGGTTCGGTGAGCAAATGAAGACCCTTTGAAGTCGATTTGCATGGTACCCATTCCACGGGTCTCAACTCTCCAGGTTTAAGGTATTCTTCCTTCAGCTAAAACATGCATGTGGAACCCGGAGTATGATCAACCGTGTGAACAGGAGACGTGTTCAAATATGTCTCAGTTTTCCTCCCCGGTACTCGGGTGCAACATTCCAGACGCTTTACTAACACTCTCCCCACTTGGAGAGTCAGCGCCTTTAACCTCCTGTTTGGCCCAGTTTGCAATTTCTGTGGAAGATGAACAGGAATAGGGAGAACCAATGAGAGACTAGCTGGAGGTGTATGGACGGGAAAATTTAACTCTCATTTCCCACCAGGAAGAGGAATTAAACAAAGGCTCAGCGTGCCGTGCCGGAACCAGATTAGGGCCTGAAGCCATCCTGCGGTGTTGCGGCCAGGTCACAAGAAAGCGAGTTGAAGAAAGGAGCTCAGGGGCACTGTAATTCACAAACCTGCAGAGTTATAAATGACAGCTATCGTCGAAAAATATACTGAAGTAAGGCTGCCAAGAGGACTTGAAAGCGGGGCAGAATTGCAGGAAACCGATTTCAGGAGGTAGACTGGAATTGCACTGAAAGCATAGGAAAAGAGGCAGAACGTCCACAATGATGCACTTGGCCAAAAAGGGCGTATGCGTTTTTTCCTGAATATATTCAGGAAAAAACGCATACGCCCTTTTTGGCCAACCAAGCAAGCTTGCAAAGGAAATCTGCACTACAATGAAGTCTCACTTCCCCCCGGTCAAAAGGGCCATCTGAAAAAAGTGTAAAATCCAGAAAGGCAGGACAGGCCATGGAGAACTGGGAGCCTTGTTATGCTGAGGGGCGGGATGTAAATTGCCAACAGACACTCGGCAGAAGTGTATGGTGTTTCCTGAAACATCTAAAAAACAAAGCAACAGAGCCTAGGGCACTTCCACTTATGGTCCTATAGCTTAGGGAAATTAAAATAAAAAAGACACAGCCATCCCAAAGTTTGGGACGCCTCTGTTTACAAGAACCTCGTTTACAGTACAAGTTCAATATCACAGAAAGAGAAAAATGGATAAAGAACTTGTGGTACTTACGTACAATGCAGTATCACTCAGCAATGAAATCTATGTCATCAGGCCCGTAGCAGCATAATGAGTGGATTCAGGTACGATGATTCTAACTGAAATAAGTCACACAGAAAAAGAAACATCATAAGATATCACTAATACACGGAATGTAAAGTTGGCTACACAGGAACTGAATTCCAAAACAGAACAGGGTCTCAAATTTAGAAAACCAACTTATGCTTGCTTAAGGGGAAAGGTGAGTTGGGGTGCTGCATAAAACCAGAGATTGAAATGAGCACAGATAAAGTTCCTTAAGCCAAATATGGAATAGACAAGAGCTACTCCTTGCTCAACGAAATGGACTCAACACCCCATATTAAACGCCTAAGAATGTACCAGACTAGTAATTATCTTAAATCCTATGGATTGCTATGTCTCCAAAAGAGAATCAAGCGTGTGTACAGGGGTATAAACGCAGCAGTGATAGGATTGGAGAGGTTCGGTGAGCAAATGAAGACCCTTTGAAGTCATATTGCATGGTACCCATTCCACGGGTCTCAACTCTCCAGGTTTAAGGTATTCTTCCTTCAGCTAAAACATGCATGTGGAACCCAGAGTATGATCAACCGTGTGAACAGGAGACGTGTTCAAATATGTCTCAGTTATCGTACCCTGGTACTCGGGTGCAACATTCCAGACGCTTTACTAACACCCTCCCGACTTTGAGAGTCAGTCCCCTTAACCTCCTGTTTGGCCCAGTTTGCAATTTCTGCAGAAGATGAACAGGCATAGCGAGAACCAATGAGAGACTAGCTGGAGGTGTCTGGACGGGCAAATTTAACTCTCATTTCCCACCAGGAAGAGGAATTAACCAAAGGCTCAGCGTGCCGTGCCGGAACCAGATTAGGGCCTGAAGCCATCCTGCAGTGTTGCGGCCAGCTCACAAGAAAGCGAGTTGAAGAAAGGAGCTCAGGGGCACTGTAATTCACAAACCTGCAGAGTTATAAATGACAGCTATCGTCCAAAAATATACTGAAGTAAGGCTGCCAAGAGGACTTGAAAGCGGGGCAGAATTGCAGGAAACCGATTTCAGGAGGTAGACTGGAATTGCTTTGAAAGCATAGGAAAAGAGGCAGAATGTCCACAATGATGCACTTGGCCAAAAAGGGCGTATGCGTTTTTTCCTGAATATATTCAGGAAAAAACGCATACGCCCTTTTTGGCCAACCAAGCAAGCTTGCAAAGGAAATCTGCACTACAATGAAGTCTCACTTCCCCCCGGTCAAAAGGGCCATCTGAAAAAAGTGTAAAATCCAGAAAGGCAGGACAGGCCATGGAGAACTGGGAGCCTTGTTATGCTGATGGGCGGGATGTAAATTGCCAACAGACACTCGGGAGAAGTGTATGGTGTTTCCTGAAACATCTAAAAAACAAAGCAACAGAGCCTAGGGCACTTCCACTTATGGTCCTATAGCTTAGGGAAATTAAAATCAAAAAGACACAGCCACCCCAAAGTTTGAGACGCCTTTGTTTACAAGAACCTCGTTTACAGTACAAGTTCAACATCGCAGAAATTGAAAAATGGATAAAGAAGTTGTGGTATATACTTACAAAGCAATATCACTCAGGACCGAAATCTATGTCATCAGGCCCTTAGCAGCACAATGAGTGGATTCAGATATGATGATTCTAAGTGAAATAAGTCACACAGAAAAAGAAACATCATAAGATATCAGTAATACACGGAATGTAAACTTGGCTACACAGGAACTGAATTACAGAACAGAACAGGGTCTCAAATTTAGAAAGCCAACTTATGCTTGCTTAAGGGTAAAGGTGAGTTGGGGTGCTGCATAAAACCAGAGATTGAAATGAGCACAGATAAAGTTCCTTAAGCCAAATATGGAATAGACAAGAGCTACTCCTTGCTCAACGAAATGGACTCAACACCCCATATTAAACGCCTAAGAATGTACCTGAGTAGTAAATATCTTAAAATCTATGGATTGCTATGTCTCCGAAAGAGAATCAAGCATGTGTACAGGGGCATAAACGCAGCAGTGATAGGATTGGAGATGTTCGGTGAGCAAATGAAGACCCTTTGAAGTCATATTGCATGGTACCCATTCCACAGGTCTCAACTCTCCATGTTTAAGGTATTCTTCCTTCAGCTAAAACATGCATGTGGAACCTAGAGTATGATCAAACATGTGATCGGAAGACGTGTTCAAATATGTCTCAATTTTGGTACCTTGGTACTCGGGTGCAACATTCCAGATGCTTTACTAACACTCTCCCGACTTGGAGAGTCAGTCCCTTTAACCTCCTGTTTGGCCCAGTTTGCAATTTCTGCGGAAGATGAACAGGAATAGCGAGAACCAATGAGAGACTAGCTGGAGGTGTCTGGACGGGCAAATTTAACTCTCATTTCCCACCAGGAAGAGGAATTAACCAAAGCCTCAGCGTGCCATGCTGGAACAAGATTAGGGCCTGAAGCCATCCTGCGGTGTTGCGGCCAGGTCACAAGAAAGCGAGTTGAAGAAAGGAGCTCAGGGGCACTGTAATTCACAAACCTGCAGAGTTATAAATGACAGCTATCGTCCAAAAATATACTGAAGGAAGGCTGCCAAGAGGACTTGAATGTGGGGCAGAATTGCAGGAAACCGATTTCAGGAGGTAGACTGGAATTGCATTGAAAGCATAGGAAAAGAGGCAGAACGTCCAAAATGATGCACTTGGCCATAAAGGGCGTATGCGTTTTTTCCTGAATATATTCAGGAAAAAACGCATACGCCCTTTTTGGCCAACCAAGCAAACTTGCAAAGGAAATCTGCACTACAATGAAGTCTCACTTCCCCCCGGTCAAAAGGGCCATCTGAAAAATGTGTAAAATCCAGAAAGGCAGGACAGACCATGGAGAACTGAGAGCCTTGTTATGCTGATGGGCGGGATGTAAATTGCCAACAGACACTCGGGAGAAGTGTATGGTGTTTCCTGAAACATCTAAAAAACAAAGCAACAGAGCCTAGGGCACTTCCACTTATGGTCCTATAGCTTAGGGAAATTAAAATCAAAAAGACACAGCCACCCCAAAGTTTGGGACGCCTCTGTTTACAAGAACCTCCTTTACCGTACAATTTCAATATCACAGAAAGTGAAAAATGGATAAAGAACTTGTGGTACTTACGTACAATGCAGTATCACTCAGCAATGAAATCTATGTCATCAGGCCCGTAGCAGCATAATAAGTGGATTTAGGTACGATGATTCTAACTGAAATAAGTCACACAGAAAAAGAAACATCATAAGATATCACTAATACACGGAATGTAAACTTGGCTACACAGGAACTGAATTCCAAAACAGAACAGGGTCTCAAATTTAGAAAACCAACTTATGCTTGCTTAAGGGGAAAGGTGAGTTGGGGTGCTGCATAAAACCAGAGATTGAAATGAGCACAGATAAAGTTCCTTAAGCCAAATATGGAATAGACAAGAGCTACTCCTTGCTCAACGAAATGGACTCAACACCCCACATTAAAGGCCTAAGAATGTACCTGACTAGTAAGTATCTTAAAACCTATGGATTGCTATGTCTCCGAAAGAGAATCAAGCATGTGTACAGGGGCATAAACGCAGCAGTGATAGGATTGGAGAGGTTCGGTGAGCAAATGAAGACCCTTTGATGTCATATTGCACGGTACCCATTCCACGGGTTTCAACTACCCAGGTTTAAGGTATTCTTCCTTCAGCTAAAACATGCATGTGGAACCCAGAGTATGATCAACCATGTGATCGGGAGACGTGTTCAAATATGTCTCAGTTTTGGTACCCTGGTACTCGGGTGCAACATTCCAGACGCTTTACTAACACTCTCCCGACTTGGAGAGTCAGTCCCTTTAACCTCCTGTTTAGCACAGTTTGCAATTTCTGCGGAAGATGAACAGGAATAGCGAGAACCAATGAGAGACTAGCTGGAGGTGTCTGGACGGGCAAATTTAACTCTCATTTCCCACCAGGAAGAGGAATTAACCAAAGGCTCAGCGTGCCGTGCTGGAACAAGATTAGGGCCTGAAGCCATCCTGCGGTGTTGCGGCCAGCTCAAAAGAAAGCGAGTTGAAGAAAGGAGCTCAGGGGCACTGTAATTCACAAACCTGCAGAGTTATAAATGACAGCTATCGTCCAAAAATATACTGAAGTAAGGCTGCCAAGAGGACTTGAAAGCGGGGCAGAATTGCAGGAAACCGATTTCAGGAGGTAGACTGGAATTGCATTGAAAGCATAGGAAAAGAGGCAGAACGTCCACAATGATGCACTTGGCCAAAAAGGGCGTATGCGTTTTTTCCTGAATATATTCAGGAAAAAACGCATACGCACTTTTTGGCCAACCAAGCAAGCTTGCAAAGGAAATCTGCACTACAATGAAGTCTCACTTCCCCCCGGTCAAAAGGGCCATCTGAAAAAAGTGTAAAATCCAGCAAGGCAGGACAGGCCATGGAGAACTGAGAGCCCTGTTATGCTGCTGGGCGGGATGTAAATTGCCAACAGACACTCGGGAGAAGTGTATGGTGTTTCCTGAAACATCTAAGAAACAAAGCAACAGAGCCTAGGGCACTTCCACTTATGGTCCTATAGCTTAGGGAAATTAAAATCAAAAAGACACAGCCACCCCAAAGTTTGGGACGCCTCTGTTTACAAGAACCTCATTTACAGTACAAGTTCAACATCGCAGAAAGTGAAAAATGGATAAAGAAGTTGTGGTATTTACTTGCAAAGCAATATCACTCAGCAATGAAATCTATGTCATCAGGCCCTTAGCAGCACAATGAGTGGATTCAGGTATGATGATTCTAACTGAAATAAGTCACACAGAAAATGAAACATCATAAGGTATCAGTAATACACGGAATGTAAACTTGGCTACACAGGAACTGAATTACAGAACAGAACAGGGTCTCAAATTTAGAAAACCAACTTATGCTTGCTTAAGGGGAAAGGTGAGTTGGGGTGCTGCATAAAACCAGAGATTGAAATGAGCACAGATAAAGTTCCTTAAGCCAAATATGGAATAGACAAGAGCTACTCCTTGCTCAACGAAATGGACTCAACACCCTATATTAAACGCCTAAGAATGTACCTGACTAGTAAGTATCTTAAAACCTATGGATTGCTATGTCTCCAAAAGAGAATCAAGCGTGTGTACAGGGGCATAAACGCAGCAGTGATAGGATTGGAGAGGTTCGGTGAGCAAATGAAGACCCTTTGAAGTCAATTTGCATGGTACCCATTCCACGGGTCTCAACTCTCCAGGTTTAAGGTATTCTTCCTTCAGCTAAAACATGCATGTGGAACCCAGAGTATGATCAACCGTGTGAACGGGAGACGTGTTCAAATATGTCTCAGTTTTCCTCCCCTGGTACTCGGGTGCAACATTCCAGATTCTTTACTAACACTCTCCCGACTTGGAGAGTCATCGCCTTTAACCTCCTGTTTGGCCCAGTTTGCAATTTCTGCGGAAGATGAACAGGATAGCGAGAACCAATGAGAGACTTGCTGGAGGTGTCTGGACGGGCAAATTTAACTCTCATTTCCCACCAGGAAGAGGAATTAACCAAAGGCTCAGCATGCCGTGCTGGAACAAGATTAGGGCCTGAAGCCATCCTGCGGTGTTGCGGCCAGGTCACAAGAAAGCGAGTTGAAGAAAGGAGCTCAGCGGCACTGTAATTCACAAACCTGCAGAGTTATAAATGACAGCTATCGTCCAAAAATATACTGAAGTAAGGCTGCCAAGAGGACTTGAAAGCGGGGCAGAATTGCAGGAAACCGATTTCAGGAGGTAGACTGGAATTGCATTGAAAGCATAGGAAAAGAGGCAGAACGTCCACAATGATGCACTTGGCCAAAAAGGGCGTATGCGTTTTTTCCTGAATATATTCAGGAAAAAACGCATACGCCCTTTTTGGCCAACCAAGCAAGCTTGCAAAGGAAATCTGCACTACAATGAAGTCTCACTTCCCCCCCCGGTCAAAAGGGCCATCTGAAAAAAGTGTAAAATTCAGCAAGGCAGGACAGGCCATGGAGAACTGAGAGCCTTGTTATGCTGCTGGGCGGGATGTAAATTGCCAACAGACACTCGGGAGAAGTGTATGGTGTTTCCTGAAACATCTAAAAAACAAAGCAACAGAGCCTAGGGCACTTCCACTTATGGTCCTATAGCTTAGGGAAATTAAAATCAAAAAGACACAGCCACCCCAAAGTTTGGGACGCCTCTGTTTACAAGAACCTCGTTTACAGTACAAGTTCAACATCGCAGAAAATGAAAAATGGATAAAGAAGTTGTGGTATTTACTTACAAAGCAATATCACTCAGCAATGAAATCTATGTCATCAGGCCCTTAGCAGCACAATGAGTGGATTCAGGTATGATGATTCTAACTGAAATAAGTCACACAGAAAAAGAAACATCATAAGGTATCAGTAATACACGGAATGTAAACTTGGCTACACAGGAACTGAATTCCAAAACAGAACAGCGTCTCAAATTTAGAAAACCAACTTATGCTTGCTTAAGGGGAAAGGTGAGTTGGGGTGCTGCATAAAACCAGAGATTGAAATGAGCACAGATAAAGTTCCTTAAGCCAAATATGGAATAGACAAGAGCTACTCCTTGCTCAACGAAATGGACTCAACACCCCATATTAAACGCCTAAGAATGTACCTGAGTAGTAAGTATCTTAAAACCTATGGATTGCTATGTCTACGAAAGAGAATCAAGCGTGTGTACAGGGGCATAAACGCAGCAGTAATAGGATTGGAGAGGTTCGGTGAGCAAATGAAGACCCTTTGAAGTCATATTGCATGGTACCCATTCCACGGGTTTCAACTACCCAGGTTTAAGGTATTCTTCCTACAGCTAAAACATGCATGTGGAACCCAGAGTATGATCAACCATGTGATCGGGAGACGTGTTCAAATATGTCTCAGTTTTCGTACCCTGGTACTCGGGTGCAACATTCCAGTCGCTTTACTAACACTCTCCTGACTTGGAGAGTCAGTCCCTTTAACCTCCTGTTTGGCCCAGTTTGCAATTTCAGCGGAAGATGAATAGGATAGCGAGAACCAATGAGAGACTTGCTGGAGGTTTCTGGACGGGCAAATTTAACTCTCATTTCCCACCAGGAAGAGGAATTAACCAAAGGCTCAGCGTGCCGTGCTGGAACCAGATTAGAGCCTGAAGCCATCCTGCGGTGTTGCGGCCAGGTCACAAGAAAGCGAGTTGAAGAAAGGAGCTCAGGGGCACTGTAATTCACAAACCTGCAGAGTTATAAATGACAGCTATCGTCCAAAAATATACTGAAGTAAGGCTGCCAAGAGGACTTGAAAGCGGGGCAGAATTGCAGGAAACCGATTTCAGGAGGTAGACTGGAATTGCATTGAAAGCATAGGAAAAGAGGCAGAACGTCCACAATGATGCACTAGGCCAAAAAGGGCGTATGCGTTTTTTCCTGAATATATTCAGGAAAAAACGCATACGCCCTTTTTGGCCAACCAAGCAAGCTTGCAAAGGAAATCTGCACTACAATGAAGTCTCACTTCCCCCCGGTCAAAAGGGCCATCTGAAAAAAGTGTAAAATCCAGCAAGGCAGGACAGGCCATGGAGAACTGAGAGCCTTGTTATGCTGCTGGGCGTGATGTAAATTGCCAACAGACACTCGGGAGAAGTGTATGGTGTTTCCTGAAACATCTAAAAAACAAAGCAACAGAGCCTAGGGCACTTCCACTTATGGTCCTATAGCTTAGGGAAATTAAAATCAAAAAGACACAGCCACCCCAAAGTTTGGAACGGCTCTGTTTACAAGAACCTCGTTTACAGTACAAGTTCAACATCGCAGAAAGTGAAAAATGGATAAAGAACTTGTGGTATTTACTTACAAAGTAATATCACACAGCAATGAAATCTATGTCATCAGGCCCTTAGCAGCACAATGAGTGGATTCAGGTATGATGATTCTAACTGAAATAAGTCACACAGAAAAAGAAATATCATAAGATATCACTAATACACGGAATATAAACTTGGCTACACAGGAACTGAATTCCAAAACAGAACAGCGTCTCAAATTTAGAAAACCAACTTATGCTTCCTTAAGGGGAAAGGTGAGTTGGGGTGCTGCATAAAACCAGAGATTGAAATGAGCACAGATAAAGTTCCTTAAGCCAAATATGGAATAGACAAGAGCTACTCCTTGCTCAACGAAATGGACTCAACACCCCATATTAAACGCCTAAGAATGTACCTGACTAGTAAGTATCTTAAAACCTATGGATTGCTATGTCTCTGAAAGAGAATCAAGCGTGTGTACAGGGGCATAAACGCAGCAGTGATAGGATTGGAGAGGTTCGGTGAGCAAATGAAGACCCTTTGAAGTCAATTTGCATGGTACCCATTCCACGGGTCTCAACTCTCCAGGTTTAAGGTATTCTTCCTTCAGCTAAAACATGCATGTGGAACCCAGAGTATGATCAACCGTGTGAACGGGAGACGTGTTCAAATATGTCTCAGTTTTCCTCCCCTGGTACTCGGGTGCAACATTCCAGATTCTTTACTAACACTCTCCCGACTTGGAGAGTCATCGCCTTTAACCTCCTGTTTGGCCCAGTTTGCAATTTCTGCGGAAGATGAACAGGAATAGGGAGAACCAATGAGAGACTAGCTGGAGTTGTCTGGACGGGCAAATTTAACTCTTATTTCCCACCAGGAAGAGGAAATAACCAAAGGCTCAGTGTGCCGTGCCGGAACCAGATTAGAGCCTGAAGCCATCCTGCGGTGTTGCGGCCAGCTCAAAAGAGAGCGAGTTGAAGAAAGGAGCTCAGGGGCACTGTAATTCACAAACCTGCAGAGTTATAAATGACAGCTATCGTCCAAAAATATACTGAAGTAAGGCTGCCAAGAGGACTTGAAAGCGGGGCAGAATTGCAGGAAACCGATTTCAGGAGGTAGACTGGAATTGCATTGAAAGCATAGGAAAAGAGGCAGAACGTCCACAATGATGCACTTGGCCAAAAAGGGCGTATGCGTATTTTCCTGAATATATTCAGGAAAAAACGCATACGCCCTTTTTGGCCAACCAAGCAAGCTTGCAAAGGAAATCTGCACTACAATGAAGTCTCACTTCCCCCCGGTCAAAAGGGCCATCTGAAAAAAGTGTAAAATCCAGCAAGGCAGGACAGGCCATGTAGAACTGGGAGCCTTGTTATGCTGCTGGGCGGGATGTAAATTGCCAACAGACACTCGGGAGAAGTGTATGGTGTTTCCTGAAACATCTAAAAAACAAAGCAACAGAGCCTAGGGCACTTCCACTTATGGTCCTATAGCTTAGGGAAATTAAAATCAAAAAGACACAGCCACCCAAAAGTTTGGAACGGCTCTGTTTACAAGAACCTCGTTTACAGTACAAGTTCAACATCGCAGAAAGTGAAAAATGGATAAAGAACTTGTGGTATTTACTTACAAAGCAATATCACTCAGCAATGAAATCTATGTCATCAGGCCCTTAGCAGCACAATGAGTGGATTCAGGTATGATGATTCTAACTGAAATAAGTCACACAGAAAAAGAAACATCATAAGATATCAGTAATATACGGAATGTAAACTTGGCTACACAGGAACTGAATTTCAGAACAGAACAGGGTCTCAAATTTAGAAAACCAACTTATGCTTGCTTAAGGGGAAAGGTGAGTTGGGGTGCTGCATAAAACCAGAGATTGAAATGAGCACAGATAAAGTTCCTTAAGCCAAATATGGAATAGACAAGAGCTACTCCTTGCTCAACGAAATGGACTCAACACCGCATATTAAACGCCTAAGAATGTACCTGACTAGTAAGTATCTTAAAACCTATGGATTGCTATGTCTCCGAAAGAGAATCAAGCATGTGTACAGGGGCATAAACGCAGCAGTGATAGGATTGGAGAGGTTCGGTGAGCAAATGAAGACCCTTTGAAGTCATATTGCATGGTACCCATTCCACGGGTTTCAACTACCCAGGTTTAAGGTATTCTTCCTACAGCTAAAACATGCATGTGGAACCCAGAGTATGATCAACCATGTGATCGGGAGACGTGTTCAAATATGTCTCAGTTTTCGTACCCTGGTACTCGGGTGCAACATTCCAGTCGCTTTACTAACACTCTCCTGACTTGGAGAGTCAGTCCCTTTAACCTCCTGTTTGGCCCAGTTTGCAATTTCAGCGGAAGATGAATAGGATAGCGAGAACCAATGAGAGACTTGCTGGAGGTTTCTGGACGGGCAAATTTAACTCTCATTTCCCACCAGGAAGAGGAATTAACCAAAGGCTCAGCGTGCCGTGCTGGAACCAGATTAGAGCCTGAAGCCATCCTGCGGTGTTGCGGCCAGGTCACAAGAAAGCGAGTTGAAGAAAGGAGCTCAGGGGCACTGTAATTCACAAACCTGCAGAGTTATAAATGACAGCTATCGTCCAAAAATATACTGAAGTAAGGCTGCCAAGAGGACTTGAAAGCGGGGCAGAATTGCAGGAAACCGATTTCAGGAGGTAGACTGGAATTGCATTGAAAGCATAGGAAAAGAGGCAGAACGTCCACAATGATGCACTTGGCCAAAAAGGGCGTATGCGTTTTTTCCTGAATATATTCAGGAAAAAACGCATACGCCCTTTTTGGCCAACCAAGCAAGCTTGCAAAGGAAATCTGCACTACAATGAAGTCTCACTTTCCCCCGGTCAAAAGGGCCATCTGAAAAAAGTGTAAAATCCAGCAAGGCAGGACAGGCCATGGAGAAATGGGAGCCTTGTTATGCTGATGGGCGGGATGTAAATTGCCAACAGACACTCGGGAGAAGTGTATGGTGTTTCCTGAAACATCTAAAAAACAAAGCAACAGAGCCTAGGGCACTTCCACTTATGGTCCTATAGCTTAGGGAAATTAAAATCAAAAAGACACAGCCACCCCAAAGTTTGGGACGCCTCTCGTTACAAGAACCTCGTTTACAGTACAAGTTCAACATCGCAGAAAGTGAAAAATGGATAAAGAAGTTGTGGTATTTACTTGCAAAGCAATATCACTCAGCAATGAAATCTATGTCATCAGGCCCTTAGCAGCACAATGAGTGGATTCAGGTATTATGATTCTAACTGAAATAAGTCACACAGAAAATGAAACATCATAAGGTATCAGTAATACACGGAATGTAAACTTGGCTACACAGGAACTGAATTACAGAACAGAACAGGGTCTCAAATTTAGAAAACCAACTTATACTTGCTTAAGGGGAAAGGTGAGTTGGGGTGCTGCATAAAACCAGAGATTGAAATGAGCACAGATAAAGTTCCTTAAGCCAAATATGGAATAGACAAGAGCTACTCCTTGCTCAAGGAAATGGACTCAACACCCCATATTAAACGCCTAAGAATGTACCTGACTAGTAAGTATCTTAAAACCTATGGATTGCTATGTCTCCGAAAGAGAATCAAGCGTGTGTACAGGGGCATAAACGCAGCAGTGATAGGATTGGAGAGGTTCGGTGAGCAAATGAAGACCCTTTGAAGTCAATTTGCATGGTACCAATTACACGGGTCTCAACTCTCCAGGTTTAAGGTATTCTTCCTTCAGCTAAACATGCATGTGGAACCCAGAGTATGATCAACCGTGTGAACGGGAGACGTGTTCAAATATGTCTCAGTTTTCCTCCCCTGGTACTCGGGTGCAACATTCCAGATTCTTTACTAACACTCTCCCGACTTGGAGAGTCAGCGCCTTTAACCTCCTGTTTGGCCCAGTTTGCAATTTCTGCGGAAGATGAAAAGGAATAGCGAGATCCAATGAGAGACTAGCTGGAGGTGGCTGGACGGGCAAATTTAACTCTCATTTCCCACCAGGAAGAGGAAATAACCAAAGGCTCAGCGTGCCGTGCCGGAACCAGATTAGGGCCTGAAGCCATCCTGCGGTGTTGCGGCCAGGTCACAAGAAAGCGAGTTGAAGAAAGGAGCTCAGGGGCACTGTAATTCACAAACCTGCACAGTTATAAATGACAGCTATCATCCAAAAATAGACTAAAGTAAGGCTGCCAAGAGGACTTGAAAGCGGGGCAGAATTGCAGGAAACCGATTTCAGGAGGTAGACTGGAATTGCATTGAAAGCATAGGAAAAGAGGCAGAACGTCCACAATGATGCACTTGGCCAAAAAGGGCGTATGCGTTTTTTCCTGAATATATTCAGGAAAAAACGCATACGCCCTTTTTGGCCAACCAAGCAAGCTTGCAAAGGAAATCTGCACTACAATGAAGTCTCACTTCCCCCCGGTCAAAAGGGCCATCTGAAAAAAGTGTAAAATCCAGAAAGGCAGGACAGGCCATGTAGAACTGGGAGCCTTGTTATGCTGATGGGCGGGATGTAAATTGCCAACAGACACTGGGGAGAAGTGTATGGTGTTTCCTGAAACATCTAAAAAACAAAGCAACAGAGCCTAGGGCACTTCCACTTATGGTCCTATAGCTTAGGGAAATTAAAATCAAAAAGACACAGCCACCCCAAAGTTTGGGACGCCTCTGTTTACAAGAATCTCGTTTACAGTACAAGTTCAACATCGCAGAAAGTGAAAAATGGATAAAGAAGTTGTGGTATTTACTTACAAAGCAATATCACTCAGCAATGAAATCTATGTCATCAGGCCCTTAGCAGCACAATGAGTGGATTCAGGTATGATGATTCTAACTGAAATAAGTCACACAGAAAAAGAAACATCATAAGATATCACTAATACACGGAATGTAAACTTGGCTACACAGGAACTGAATTCCAAAACAGAACAGGGTCTCAAATTTAGAAAACCAACTTATGCTTGCTTAAGGGGAAAGGTGAGTTGGGGTGCTGCATAAAAACAGAGATTGAAATGAGCACAGATAAAGTTCCTTAAGCCAAATATGGAATAGACAAGAGCTACTCCTTGCTCAACGAAATGGACTCAACACCCCATATTAAACGCCTAAGAATGTACCTGACTAGTAAGTATCTTAAAACCTATGGATTGTTATGTCTCCAAAAGAGTATCAGGCGTTTGTACAGGGGAATAAACGCAGCAGTGATAGGATTGGAGAGGTTCGGTGAGCAAATGAAGACCCTTTGAAGTCAATTTGCATGGTACCCATTACAAGGGTCTCAACTCTCCAGGTTTAAGGTATTCTTCCTTCAGCTAAAACATGCATGTGGAACCCAGAGTATGATCAACCGTGTGAACGGGAGACGTGTTCAAATATGTCTCAGTTTTCCTCCCCTGGTACTCAGGTGCAACATTCCAGATTCTTTACTAACACTCTCCCGAATTGGAGAGTCAGCGCCTATAACCTCCTGTTTGGCCCAGTTTGCAATTTCTGCGGAAGATGAACAATAATAGGGAGAACCAATGAGAGACTAGCTGGAGGTGTCTGGACGGGCAAATTTAACTCTCATTTCCCACCAGGAAGAGGAATTAACCAAAGGCTCAGTGTGCCGTGCCGGAACCAGATTAGAGCCTGAAGCCACACTGCGGTGTTGCGGCCAGCTCAAAACAAAGCGAGTTGAAGAAAGGAGCTCAGGGGCACTGTAATTCACAAATCTGCAGAGTTATAAATGACAGCTATCATCCAAAAATATACTGAAGTAAGGCTGCCAAGAGGATTGAAAGCGGGGCAGAATTGCAGGAAACCAATTTCAGGAGGTAGACTGGAATTGCATTGAAAGCATAGGAAAAGAGGCAGAACGTCCACAATGATGCACTTGGCCAAAAAGGGCGTATGCGTTTTTTCCTGAATATATTCAGGAAAAAACGCATACGCCCTTTTTGGCCAACCAAGCAAGCTTGCAAAGGAAATCTGCACTACAATGAAGTCTCACTTTCCCCCGGTCAAAAGGGCCATCTGAAAAAAGTGTAAAATCCAGCAAGGCAGGACAGGCCATGGAGAAATGGGAGCCTTGTTATGCTGATGGGCGGGATGTAAATTGCCAACAGACACTCGGGAGAAGTGTATGGTGTTTCCTGAAACATCTAAAAAACAAAGCAACAGAGCCTAGGGCACTTCCACTTATGGTCCTATAGCTTAGGGAAATTAAAATCAAAAAGACACAGCCACCCCAAAGTTTGGGACGCCTCTCGTTACAAGAACCTCGTTTACAGTACAAGTTCAACATCGCAGAAAGTGAAAAATGGATAAAGAAGTTGTGGTATTTACTTGCAAAGCAATATCACTCAGCAATGAAATCTATGTCATCAGGCCCTTAGCAGCACAATGAGTGGATTCAGGTATTATGATTCTAACTGAAATAAGTCACACAGAAAATGAAACATCATAAGGTATCAGTAATACACGGAATGTAAACTTGGCTACACAGGAACTGAATTACAGAACAGAACAGGGTCTCAAATTTAGAAAACCAACTTATGCTTGCTTAAGGGGAAAGGTGAGTTGGGGTGCTGCATAAAACCAGAGATTGAAATGAGCACAGATAAAGTTCCTTAAGCCAAATATGGAATAGACAAGAGCTACTCCTTGCTCAAGGAAATGGACTCAACACCCCATATTAAACGCCTAAGAATGTACCTGACTAGTAAGTATCTTAAAACCTATGGATTGCTATGTCTCCGAAAGAGAATCAAGCGTGTGTACAGGGGCATAAACGCAGCAGTGATAGGATTGGAGAGGTTCGGTGAGCAAATGAAGACCCTTTGAAGTCAATTTGCATGGTACCCATTACACGGGTCTCAACTCTCCAGGTTTAAGGTATTCTTCCTTCAGCTAAAACATGCATGTGGAACCCAGAGTATGATCAACCGTGTGAACGGGAGACGTGTTCAAATATGTCTCAGTTTTCCTCCCCTGGTACTCGGGTGCAACATTCCAGATTCTTTACTAACACTCTCCCGACTTGGAGAGTCAGCGCCTTTAACCTCCTGTTGGGCCCAGTTTGCAATTTCTGCGGAAGATGAAAAGGAATAGCGAGATCCAATGAGAGACTAGCTGGAGGTGGCTGGACGGGCAAATTTAACTCTCATTTCCCACCAGGAAGAGGAAATAACCAAAGGCTCAGCGTGCCGTGCCGGAACCAGATTAGGGCCTGAAGCCATCCTGCGGTGTTGCGGCCAGGTCACAAGAAAGCGAGTTGAAGAAAGGAGCTCAGGGGCACTGTAATTCACAAACCTGCACAGTTATAAATGACAGCTATCATCCAAAAATAGACTAAAGTAAGGCTGCCAAGAGGACTTGAAAGCGGGGCAGAATTGCAGGAAACCGATTTCAGGAGGTAGACTGGAATTGCATTGAAAGCATAGGAAAAGAGGCAGAACGTCCACAATGATGCACTTGGCCAAAAAGGGCGTATGCGTTTTTTCCTGAATATATTCAGGAAAAAACGCATACGCCCTTTTTGGCCAACCAAGCAAGCTTGCAAAGGAAATCTGCACTACAATGAAGTCTCACTTCCCCCCGGTCAAAAGGGCCATCTGAAAAAAGTGTAAAATCCAGAAAGGCAGGACAGGCCATGTAGAACTGGGAGCCTTGTTATGCTGATGGGCGGGATGTAAATTGCCAACAGACACTGGGGAGAAGTGTATGGTGTTTCCTGAAACATCTAAAAAACAAAGCAACAGAGCCTAGGGCACTTCCACTTATGGTCCTATAGCTTAGGGAAATTAAAATCAAAAAGACACAGCCACCCCAAAGTTTGGGACGCCTCTGTTTACAAGAATCTCGTTTACAGTACAAGTTCAACATCGCAGAAAGTGAAAAATGGATAAAGAAGTTGTGGTATTTACTTACAAAGCAATATCACTCAGCAATGAAATCTATGTCATCAGGCCCTTAGCAGCACAATGAGTGGATTCAGGTATGATGATTCTAACTGAAATAAGTCACACAGAAAAAGAAACATCATAAGATATCACTAATACACGGAATGTAAACTTGGCTACACAGGAACTGAATTCCAAAACAGAACAGGGTCTCAAATTTAGAAAACCAACTTATGCTTGCTTAAGGGGAAAGGTGAGTTGGGGTGCTGCATAAAAACAGAGATTGAAATGAGCACAGATAAAGTTCCTTAAGCCAAATATGGAATAGACAAGAGCTACTCCTTGCTCAACGAAATGGACTCAACACCCCATATTAAACGCCTAAGAATGTACCTGACTAGTAAGTATCTTAAAACCTATGGATTGTTATGTCTCCAAAAGAGTATCAGGCGTTTGTACAGGGGAATAAACGCAGCAGTGATAGGATTGGAGAGGTTCGGTGAGCAAATGAAGACCCTTTGAAGTCAATTTGCATGGTACCCATTACAAGGGTCTCAACTCTCCAGGTTTAAGGTATTCTTCCTTCAGCTAAAACATGCATGTGGAACCCAGAGTATGATCAACCGTGTGAACGGGAGACGTGTTCAAATATGTCTCAGTTTTCCTCCCCTGGTACTCAGGTGCAACATTCCAGATTCTTTACTAACACTCTCCCGAATTGGAGAGTCAGCGCCTATAACCTCCTGTTTGGCCCAGTTTGCAATTTCTGCGGAAGATGAACAATAATAGGGAGAACCAATGAGAGACTAGCTGGAGGTGTCTGGACGGGCAAATTTAACTCTCATTTCCCACCAGGAAGAGGAATTAACCAAAGGCTCAGTGTGCCGTGCCGGAACCAGATTAGAGCCTGAAGCCACACTGCGGTGTTGCGGCCAGCTCAAAACAAAGCGAGTTGAAGAAAGGAGCTCAGGGGCACTGTAATTCACAAACCTGCAGAGTTATAAATGACAGCTATCATCCAAAAATATACTGAAGTAAGGCTGCCAAGAGGATTGAAAGCGGGGCAGAATTGCAGGAAACCAATTTCAGGAGGTAGACTGGAATTGCATTGAAAGCATAGGAAAAGAGGCAGAACGTCCACAATGATGCACTTGGCCAAAAAGGGCGTATGCGTTTTTTCCTGAATATATTCAGGAAAAAACGCATACGCCCTTTTTGGCCAACCAAGCAAGCTTGCAAAGGAAATCTGCACTACAATGAAGTCTCACTTTCCCCCGGTCAAAAGGGCCATCTGAAAAAAGTGTAAAATCCAGCAAGGCAGGACAGGCCATGGAGAAATGGGAGCCTTGTTATGCTGATGGGCGGGATGTAAATTGCCAACAGACACTCGGGAGAAGTGTATGGTGTTTCCTGAAACATCTAAAAAACAAAGCAACAGAGCCTAGGGCACTTCCACTTATGGTCCTATAGCTTAGGGAAATTAAAATCAAAAAGACACAGCCACCCCAAAGTTTGGGACGCCTCTCGTTACAAGAACCTCGTTTACAGTACAAGTTCAACATCGCAGAAAGTGAAAAATGGATAAAGAAGTTGTGGTATTTACTTGCAAAGCAATATCACTCAGCAATGAAATCTATGTCATCAGGCCCTTAGCAGCACAATGAGTGGATTCAGGTATTATGATTCTAACTGAAATAAGTCACACAGAAAATGAAACATCATAAGGTATCAGTAATACACGGAATGTAAACTTGGCTACACAGGAACTGAATTACAGAACAGAACAGGGTCTCAAATTTAGAAAACCAACTTATGCTTGCTTAAGGGGAAAGGTGAGTTGGGGTGCTGCATAAAACCAGAGATTGAAATGAGCACAGATAAAGTTCCTTAAGCCAAATATGGAATAGACAAGAGCTACTCCTTGCTCAAGGAAATGGACTCAACACCCCATATTAAACGCCTAAGAATGTACCTGACTAGTAAGTATCTTAAAACCTATGGATTGCTATGTCTCCGAAAGAGAATCAAGCGTGTGTACAGGGGCATAAACGCAGCAGTGATAGGATTGGAGAGGTTCGGTGAGCAAATGAAGACCCTTTGAAGTCAATTTGCATGGTACCCATTACACGGGTCTCAACTCTCCAGGTTTAAGGTATTCTTCCTTCAGCTAAAACATGCATGTGGAACCCAGAGTATGATCAACCGTGTGAACGGGAGACGTGTTCAAATATGTCTCAGTTTTCCTCCCCTGGTACTCGGGTGCAACATTCCAGATTCTTTACTAACACTCTCCCGACTTGGAGAGTCAGCGCCTTTAACCTCCTGTTTGGCCCAGTTTGCAATTTCTGCGGAAGATGAAAAGGAATAGCGAGATCCAATGAGAGACTAGCTGGAGGTGGCTGGACGGGCAAATTTAACTCTCATTTCCCACCAGGAAGAGGAAATAACCAAAGGCTCAGCGTGCCGTGCCGGAACCAGATTAGGGCCTGAAGCCATCCTGCGGTGTTGCGGCCAGGTCACAAGAAAGCGAGTTGAAGAAAGGAGCTCAGGGGCACTGTAATTCACAAACCTGCACAGTTATAAATGACAGCTATCATCCAAAAATAGACTAAAGTAAGGCTGCCAAGAGGACTTGAAAGCGGGGCAGAATTGCAGGAAACCGATTTCAGGAGGTAGACTGGAATTGCATTGAAAGCATAGGAAAAGAGGCAGAACGTCCACAATGATGCACTTGGCCAAAAAGGGCGTATGCGTTTTTTCCTGAATATATTCAGGAAAAAACGCATACGCCCTTTTTGGCCAACCAAGCAAGCTTGCAAAGGAAATCTGCACTACAATGAAGTCTCACTTCCCCCCGGTCAAAAGGGCCATCTGAAAAAAGTGTAAAATCCAGAAAGGCAGGACAGGCCATGTAGAACTGGGAGCCTTGTTATGCTGATGGGCGGGATGTAAATTGCCAACAGACACTCGGGAGAAGTGTATGGTGTTTCCTGAAACATCTAAAAAACAAAGCAACAGAGCCTAGGGCACTTCCACTTATGGTCCTATAGCTTAGGGAAATTAAAATCAAAAAGACACAGCCACCCCAAAGTTTGGGACGCCTCTGTTTACAAGAATCTCGTTTACAGTACAAGTTCAACATCGCAGAAAGTGAAAAATGGATAAAGAAGTTGTGGTATTTACTTACAAAGCAATATCACTCAGCAATGAAATCTATGTCATCAGGCCCTTAGCAGCACAATGAGTGGATTCAGGTATGATGATTCTAACTGAAATAAGTCACACAGAAAAAGAAACATCATAAGATATCACTAATACACGGAATGTAAACTTGGCTACACAGGAACTGAATTCCAAAACAGAACAGGGTCTCAAATTTAGAAAACCAACTTATGCTTGCTTAAGGGGAAAGGTGAGTTGGGGTGCTGCATAAAAACAGAGATTGAAATGAGCACAGATAAAGTTCCTTAAGCCAAATATGGAATAGACAAGAGCTACTCCTTGCTCAACGAAATGGACTCAACACCCCATATTAAACGCCTAAGAATGTACCTGACTAGTAAGTATCTTAAAACCTATGGATTGTTATGTCTCCAAAAGAGTATCAGGCGTTTGTACAGGGGAATAAACGCAGCAGTGATAGGATTGGAGAGGTTCGGTGAGCAAATGAAGACCCTTTGAAGTCAATTTGCATGGTACCCATTACAAGGGTCTCAACTCTCCAGGTTTAAGGTATTCTTCCTTCAGCTAAAACATGCATGTGGAACCCAGAGTATGATCAACCGTGTGAACGGGAGACGTGTTCAAATATGTCTCAGTTTTCCTCCCCTGGTACTCAGGTGCAACATTCCAGATTCTTTACTAACACTCTCCCGAATTGGAGAGTCAGCGCCTATAACCTCCTGTTTGGCCCAGTTTGCAATTTCTGCGGAAGATGAACAATAATAGGGAGAACCAATGAGAGACTAGCTGGAGGTGTCTGGACGGGCAAATTTAACTCTCATTTCCCACCAGGAAGAGGAATTAACCAAAGGCTCAGTGTGCCGTGCCGGAACCAGATTAGAGCCTGAAGCCACACTGCGGTGTTGCGGCCAGCTCAAAACAAAGCGAGTTGAAGAAAGGAGCTCAGGGGCACTGTAATTCACAAACCTGCAGAGTTATAAATGACAGCTATCATCCAAAAATATACTGAAGTAAGGCTGCCAAGAGGATTGAAAGCGGGGCAGAATTGCAGGAAACCAATTTCAGGAGGTAGACTGGAATTGCATTGAAAGCATAGGAAAAGAGGCAGAACGTCCACAATGATGCACTTGGCCAAAAAGGGCGTATGCGTTTTTTCCTGAATATATTCAGGAAAAAACGCATACGCCCTTTTTGGCCAACCAAGCAAGCTTGCAAAGGAAATCTGCACTACAATGAAGTCTCACTTCCCCCCGGTCAAAAGGGCCATCTGAAAAAAGTGTAAAATCCAGAAAGGCAGGAAAGGCCATGGAGGACTGGGAGCCTTGTTATGCTGCTGGGCGGGATGTAAATTGCCAACAGACACTAGGGAGAAGTGTATGGTGTTTCCTGAAACATCTAAAAAACAAAGCAACAGAGCCTAGGGCACTTCCACTTATGGTCCTATAGCTTAGGGAAATTAAAATCAAAAAGACACAGCCACCCCAAAGTTTGGGACGCCTCTGTTTACAAGAACCTCGTTTACAGTACATGTTCAACATCGCAGAAAGTGAAAAATGGATAAAGAAGTTGTGGTATTTACTTACAAAGCAATATCACTCAGCAATGAAATCTATGTCATCAGGCCCGTAGCAGCACAATGAGTGGATTCAGGTACGATGATTCTAACTGAAATAAGTCACACAGAAAAAGAAACATCATAAGATATCACTAATACACGGAATGTAAACTTGGCTACACAGGGTCTGAATTACAGAACAGAACAGGGTCTCAAATTTAGAAAAGCAACTTATGCTTGCTTAAAGGGAAAGCTGAGTTGGGGTGCTGCATAAAACCAGAGATTGAAATGAGCACAGATAAATTTCCTTAAGCCAAATATGGAATAGACAAGAGCTACTCCTTGCTCAACGAAATGGACTCAACACCGCATATTAAACGCCTAAGAATGTACCTGACTAGTAAGTATCTTAAAACCTATGGATTGCTATGTCTCCGAAAGAGAATCAAGCATGTGTACAGGGGCATAAACGCAGCAGTGATAGGATTGGAGAGGTTCGGTGAGCAAATGAAGACCCTTTGAAGTCATATTGCATGGTACCCATTCCACGGGTTTCAACTACCCAGGTTTAAGGTATTCTTCCTTCAGCTAAAACATGCATGTGGAACCTAGAGTATGATCAACCATGTGATCGGGAGACGTGTTCAAATATGTCTAAATTTTCGTACCCTGGTACTCGGGTGCAACATTCCAGACGCTTTACTAACACTCTCCCGACTTGGAGAGTCAGTCCCTTTAACCTCCTGTTTGGCCCAGTTTGCAATTTCTGCGGAAGATGAACAGGAATAGCGAGAACCAATGAGAGACTAGCTGGAGGTGTCTGGATGGGCAAATTTAACTCTCATTTCCCACCAGGAAGAGGAATTAACCAAAGGCTCAGCGTGCCGTGCCCGAACCAGATTAGGGCCTGAAGCCATCCTGCGGTGTTGCGGCCAGGTCACAAGAAAGCGAGTTGAAGAAAGGAGCTCAGGGGCACTGTAATTCACAAACCTGCAGAGTTATAAATGACAGGTATCATCCAAAAATATACTGAAGTAAGGCTGCCAAGAGGACTTGAAAGCGGGGCAGAATTGCAGGAAACCGATTTCAGGAGGTAGACTGGAATTGCACTGAAAGCATAGGAAAAGAGGCAGAACGTCCACAATGATGCACTTGGCCAAAAAGGGCGTATGCGTTTTTTCCTGAATATATTCAGGAAAAAACGCATACGCCCTTTTTGGCCAACCAAGCAAGCTTGCAAAGGAAATCTGCACTACAATGAAGTCTCACTTCCCCCCGGTCAAAAGGGCCATCTGAAAAAAGTGTAAAATCCAGAAAGGCAGGACAGGCCATGGAGAACTGGGAGCCTTGTTATGCTGATGGGCGGGATGTAAATTGCCAACAGACAATAGGGAGAAGTGTATGGTGTTTCCTGAAACATCTAAAAAACAAAGCAACAGAGCCTAGGGCACTTCCACTTATGGTCCTATAGCTTAGGGAAATTAAAATAAAAAAGACACAGCCACCCCAAAGTTTGGGACGCCTCTGTTTACAAGAACCTCGTTTACCGTACAAGTTCAACATCGCAGAAAGTGAAAAATGGATAAAGAACTTGTGGTACTTACGTACAATGCAGTATCACTTAGCAATGAAATCTATGTCATCAGGCCCGTAGCAGCATAATGAGTGGATTCAGGTACGATGATTCTAACTGAAATAAGTCACACAGAAAAAGAAACATCATAAGATATCACTAATACACGGAATGTAAACTTGGCTACACAGGAACTGAATTACAGAACAGAACAGGGTCTCAAATTTAGAAAACCAACTTATACTTGCTTAAGAGGAAAGGTGAGTTGGGGTGCTGCATAAAACCAGAGATTGAAATGAGCACAGATAAAGTTCCTTAAGCCAAATATGGAATAGACAAGAGCTACACCTTGCTCAACGAAATGGACTCAACACCCCATATTAAACGCCTAAGAATGTACCTGACTAGTAAGTATCTTAAAACCTATGGATTGCTATGTCTCCGAAAGAGAATCAAGCATGTGTACAGGGACATAAACGCAGCAGTGATAGGATTGGAGAGGTTCGGTGAGCAAATGAAGACCCTTTGAAGTCATATTGCATGGTACCCATTCCACGGGTCTCAACTCTCCAGGTTTAAGGTATTCTTCCTTCAGCTAAAACATGCATGTGGAACCCAGAGTATGATCAACCGTGTGATCGGGAGACGTGTTCAAATATGTCTCAGTTTTCCTCCCCTGGTACTCGGGTGCAACATTCCAGACGCTTTACTAACACTCTCCCGACTTGGAGAGTCAGCGCCTTTAACCTCCTGTTTGGCCCAGTTTGCAATTTCTGCGGAAGATGAACAGGAATAGGGAGAACCAATGAGAGACTAGCTGGAGGTGTCTGGACGGGCAAATTTAACTCTCATTTCCCACCAGGAAGAGGAAATAACCAAAGGCTCAGCGTGCCGTGCCGGAACCAGATTAGGGCCTGAAGCCATCCTGCGGTGTTGCGGCCAGCTCAAAAGAAAGTGAGTTGAAGAAAGGATCTCAGGGGCACTGTAATTCACAAACCTGCAGAGTTATAAATGACAGCTATCGTCCAAAAATATACTGAAGTAAGGCTGCCAAGAGGACTTGAAAGCGGGGCAGAATTGCAGGAAACCGATTTCAGGAGGTAGACTGGAATTGCATTGAAAGCATAGGAAAAGAGGCAGAACGTCCACAATGATGCACTTGGCCAAAAAGGGCGTATGCGTTTTTTCCTGAATATATTCAGGAAAAAACGCATACGCCCTTTTTGGCCAACCAAGCAAGCTTGCAAAGGAAATCTGCACTACAATGAAGTCTCACTTCCCCCCGGTCAAAAGGGCCATCTGAAAAAAGTGTAAAATCCAGAAAGGCAGGACAGGCCATGGAGAACTGGGAGCCTTGTTATGCTGATGGGCGGGATGTAAATTGCCAACAGACACTCGGGAGAAGTGTATGGTGTTTCCTGAAACATCTAAAAAACAAAGCAACAGAGCCTAGGGCACTTCCACTTATGGTCCTATAGCTTAGGGAAATTAAAATCAAAAAGACACAGCCACCCCAAAGTTTGGGACGCCTCTGTTTACAAGAACCTCGTTTACCGTACAAGTTCAATATCACAGAAAGTGAAAAATTGATAAAGAACTTGTGGTACTTACGTACAAAGCAGTATCACTCAGCAATGAAATCTATGTCATCAGGCCCGTAGCAGCATAATGAGTGGATTCAGGTACGATGATTCTAACTGAAATAATTCACACAGAAAAAGAAACATCATAAGATATCAGTAATACACGGAATGTAAACTTGGCTACACAGGAACTGAATTACAGAACAGAACAGGGTCTCAAATTTAGAAAACCAACTTATGCTTGCTTAAGGGTAAAGGTGAGTTGGGGTGCTGCATAAAACCAGAGATTGAAATGAGCACAGATGAAGTTCCTTAAGCCAAATATGGAATAGACAAGAGCTACTCCTTGCTCAACGAAATGGACTCAACACCCCATATTAAACGCCTAAGAATGTACCTGACTAGTAAGTATCTTAAAACCTATGGATTGCTATGTCTCCAAAAGAGAATCAAGCATGTGTACAGGGGCATAAACACAGCAGTGATAGGATTGGAGAGGTTCGGTGAGCAAATGAAGACCCTTTGAAGTCATATTGCATGGTACCCATTCCACGGGTCTCAACTCTCCAGGTTTAAGGTATTCTTCCTTCAGCTAAAACATGCATGTGGAACCTAGAGTATGATCAACCGTGTGAACGGGAGATGTGTTCAAATATGTCTCAGTTTTCCTCCCCTGGTACTCGGGTGCAACATTCCAGACGCTTTACTAACACTCTCCCCACTTGGAGAGTCAGCGCCTTTAACCTCCTGTTTGGCCCAGTTTGCAATTTCTGTGGAAGATGAACAGGAATAGGGAGAACCAATGAGAGACTAGCTGGAGGTGTCTGGACGGGCAAATTTAACTCTCATTTCCTATCTGGAAGAGGAAATAACCAAAGGCTCAGCGTGCCGTGCCGGAACCAGATTAGGGCCTGAAGCCATCCTGCGGTGTTGCGGCCAGCTCAAAAGAAAGTGAGTTGAAGAAAGGAGCTCAGGGGCACTGTAATTCACAAACCTGCAGAGTTATAAATGACAGCTATCGTCCAAAAATATACTGAAGTAAGGCTGCCAAGAGGACTTGAAAGCGGGGCAGAATTGCAGGAAACCGATTTCAGGAGGTAGACTGGAATTGCATTGAAAGCATAGGAAAAGAGGCAGAACGTCCACAATGATGCACTTGGCCAAAAAGGGCGTATGCGTTTTTTCCTGAATATATTCAGGAAAAAACGCATACGCCCTTTTTGGCCAACCAAGCAAGCTTGCAAAGGAAATCTGCACTACAATGAAGTCTCACTTCCCCCCGGTCAAAAGGGCCATCTGAAAAAAGTGTAAAATCCAGAAAGGCAGCACAGGCCATGGAGAACTGGGAGCCTTGTTATGCTGATGGGCGGGATGTAAATTGCCAACAGACAATAGGGAGAAGTGTATGGTGTTTCCTGAAACATCTAAAAAACAAAGCAACAGAGCCTAGGGCACTTCCACTTATGGTCCTATAGCTTAGGGAAATTAAAATCAAAAAGACACAGCCACCCCAAAATTTGGGACGACTCTGTTTACAAGAACCTCGTTTACAGTACAAGTTCAACATCGCAGAAAGTGAAAAATGGATAAAGAAGCTGTGGTATATACTTACAAAGCAATATCACTCAGCAATGAAATCTATGTCATCAGGCCCTTAGCAGCACAATGAGTGGATTCAGGTACGATGATTCTAACTGAAATAATTCACACAGAAAAAGAAACATCATAAGATATCAGTAATACACGGAATGTAAACTTGGCTACACAGGAACTGAATTACAGAACAGAACAGGGTCTCAAATTTAGAAAACCAACTTATGCTTGCTTAAGGGTAAAGGTGAGTTGGGGTGCTGCATAAAACCAGAGATTGAAATGAGCACAGATGAAGTTCCTTAAGCCAAATATGGAATAGACAAGAGCTACTCCTTGCTCAACGAAATGGACTCAACACCCCATATTAAACGCCTAAGAATGTACCTGACTAGTAAGTATCTTAAAACCTATGGATTGCTATGTCTCCAAAAGAGAATCAAGCATGTGTACAGGGGAATAAATGCAGCAGTGATAGGATTGGAGAGGTTCGGTGAGCAAATGAAGACCCTTTGAAGTCATATTGCATGGTACCCATTCCACGGGTCTCAACTCTCCAGGTTTAAGGTATTTTTCCTTCAGCTAAAACATGCATGTGGAACCCAGAGTATGATCAACCATGTGAACGGGAGACGTGTTCAAATATGTCTCAGTTTTCCTCCCCTGGTACTCGGGTGCAACATTCCAGACGCTTTACTAACACTCTCCCCACTTGGAGAGTCAGCGCCTTTAACCTCCTGTTTGGCCCAGTTTGCAATTTCTGCGGAAGATGAACAGGAATAGGGACAACCAATGAGAGACTAGCTGGAGGTGTCTGGACGGGCAAATTTAACTCTCATTTCCCACCAGGAAGAGGAAATAACCAAAGGCTCAGCGTGCCGTGCCGGAACCAGATTAGGGCCTGAAGCCATCCTGCGGTGTTGCGGCCAGCTCACAAGAAAGCGAGTTGAAGAAAGGAGCTCAGGGGCACTGTAATTCACAAACCTGCAGAGTTATAAATGACAGCTATCGTCCAAAAATATACTGAAGTAAGGCAGCCAAGAGGACTTGAAAGCGGGGCAGAATTGCAGGAAACCGATTTCAGGAGGTAGACTGGAATTGCATTGAAAGCATAGGAAAAGAGGCAGAACGTCCACAATGATGCACTTGGCCAAAAAGGGCGTATGCGTTTTTTCCTGAATATATTCAGGAAAAAACGCATACGCCCTTTTTGGCCAACCAAGCAAGCTTGCAAAGGAAATCTGCACTACAATGAAGTCTCACTTCCCCCCGGTCAAAAGGGCCATCTGAAAAAAGTGTAAAATCCAGAAAGGCAGCACAGGCCATGGAGAACTGGGAGCCTTGTTATGCTGATGGGTGGGATGTAAATTGCCAACAGACAGTAGGGAGAAGTGTATGGTGTTTCCTGAAACATCTAAAAAACAAAGCAACAGAGCCTAGGGCACTTCCACTTATGGTCCTATAGCTTAGGGAAATTAAAATCAAAAAGACACAGCCACCCCAAAGTTTGGGACGCCTCTGTTTACAAGAACCTCGTTTACAGTACAAGTTCAACATCGCAGAAAGTGAAAAATGGATAAAGAACTTGTGGTACTTACGTACAATGCAGTATCACTTAGCAATGAAATCTATGTCATCAGGCCCTTAGCAGCATAATGAGTGGATTCAGGTACGATGATTCTAACTGAAATAAGTCACACAGAAAAAGAAACATCATAAGATATCAGTAATACACGGAATGTAAACTTGGCTACACAGGAACTGAATTACAGAACAGAACAGGGTCTCAAATTTAGAAAACCAACTTATGCTTGCTTAAGAGGAAAGGTGAGTTGGGGTGCTGCATGAAACCAGAGATTGAAATGAGCACAGATAAAGTTCCTTAAGCCAAATATGGAATAGACAAGAGCTACTCCTTGCTCAACGAAATGGACTCAACACCCCATATTAAACGCCTAAGAATGTACGTGACTAGTAAGTATCGTAAAACCTATGGATTGCTATGTCTCCGAAAGAGAATCAAGCATGTGTACAGGGACATAAATGCAGCTGTGATAGGATTGGAGAGGTTCGGTGAGCAAATGAAGACCCTTTGAAGTCATATTGCATGGTACCCATTCCACGGGTCTCAACTCTCCAGGTTTAAGGTATTCTTCCTTCAGCTAAAACATGCATGTGGAACCCAGAGTATGATCAACCATGTGATCGGGAGACGTGTTCAAATATGTGTCAGTTTTCCTCCCCTGGTACTCGGGTGCAACATTCCAGACGCTTTACTAACACTCTCCCGACTTGGAGAGTCAGCGCCTTTAACCTCCTGTTTGGCCCAGTTTGCAATTTCTGCGGAAGATGAACAGGAATAGGGAGAACCAATGAGAGACTAGCTGGAGGTGTCTGGACGGGCAAATTTAACTCTCATTTCCCACCAGGAAGAGGAATTAACCAAAGGCTCAGCGTGCCGTGCCGGAACCAGATTAGGGCCTGAAGCCATCCTGCGGTGTTGCGGCCAGCTCAAAAGAAAGCGAGTTGAAGAAAGGAGCTCAGGGGCACTGTAATTCACAAACCTGCAGAGTTATAAATGACAGCTATCGTCCAAAAATATACTGAAGTAAGGCTGCCAAGAGGACTTGAAAGCGGGGCAGAATTGCAGGAAACCGATTTCAGGAGGTAGACTGGAATTGCACTGAAAGCATAGGAAAAGAGGCAGAACGTCCACAATGATGCACTTGGCCAAAAAGGGCGTATGCGTTTTTTCCTGAATATATTCAGGAAAAAACGCATACGCCCTTTTTGGCCAACCAAGCAAGCTTGCAAAGGAAATCTGCACTACAATGAAGTCTCACTTCCCCCCGGTCAAAAGGGTCATCTGAAAAAAGTGTAAAATCCAGAAAGGCAGGACAGGCCATGGAGAACTGGGAGCCTTGTTATGCTGATGGGCGGGATGTAAATTGCCAACAGACAATAGGGAGAAGTGTATGGTGTTTCCTGAAACATCTAAAAAACAAAGCAACAGAGCCTAGGGCACTTCCACTTATGGTCCTATAGCTTAGGGAAATTAAAATAAAAAAGACACAGCCACCCCAAAGTTTGGGACGCCTCTGTTTACAAGAACCTCGTTTACCGTACAAGTTCAACATCGCAGAAAGTGAAAAATGGATAAAGAACTTGTGGTACTTACGTACAATGCAGTATCACTTAGCAATGAAATCTATGTCATCAGGCCCGTAGCAGCATAATGAGTGGATTCAGGTACGATGATTCTAACTGAAATAAGTCACACAGAAAAAGAAACATCATAAGATATCACTAATACACGGAATGTAAACTTGGCTACACAGGAACTGAATTACAGAACAGAACAGGGTCTCAAATTTAGAAAACCAACTTATACTTGCTTAAGAGGAAAGGTGAGTTGGGGTGCTGCATAAAACCAGAGATTGAAATGAGCACAGATAAAGTTCCTTAAGCCAAATATGGAATAGACAAGAGCTACACCTTGCTCAACGAAATGGACTCAACACCCCATATTAAACGCCTAAGAATGTACCTGACTAGTAAGTATCTTAAAACCTATGGATTGCTATGTCTCCGAAAGAGAATCAAGCATGTGTACAGGGACATATACGCAGCAGTGATAGGATTGGAGAGGTTCGGTGAGCAAATGAAGACCCTTTGAAGTCATATTGCATGGTACCCATTCCACGGGTCTCAACTCTCCAGGTTTAAGGTATTCTTCCTTCAGCTAAAACATGCATGTGGAACCCAGAGTATGATCAACCATGTGATCGGGAGACGTGTTCAAATATGTCTCAGTTTTCCTCCCCTGGTACTCGGGTGCAACATTCCAGACGCTTGACTAACACTCTCCCGACTTGGAGAGTCAGCGCCTTTAACCTCCTGTTTAGCCCAGTTTGCAATTTCTGCGGAAGATGAACAGGAATAGGGAGAACCAATGAGAGACTAGCTGGAGGTGTCTGGACGGGCAAATTTAACTCTCATTTCCCACCAGGAAGAGGAAATAACCAAAGGCTCAGCGTGCCGTGCCGGAACCAGATTAGGGCCTGAAGCCATCCTGCGGTGTTGCGGCCAGCTCAAAAGAAAGTGAGTTGAAGAAAGGATCTCAGGGGCACTGTAATTCACAAACCTGCAGAGTTATAAATGACAGCTATCGTCCAAAAATATACTGAAGTAAGGCTGCCAAGAGGAGTTGAAAGTGGGGCAGAATTGCAGGAAACCGATTTCAGGAGGTAGACTGGAATTGCATTGAAAGCATAGGAAAAGAGGCAGAACGTCCACAATGATGCACTTGGCCAAAAAGGGCGTATGCGTTTTTTCCTGAATATATTCAGGAAAAAACGCATACGCCCTTTTTGGCCAACCAAGCAAGCTTGCAAAGGAAATCTGCACTACAATGAAGTCTCACTTCCCCCCGGTCAAAAGGGCCATCTGAAAAAAGTGTAAAATCCAGAAAGGCAGGACAGGCCATGGAGAACTGGGAGCCTTGTTATGCTGAGGGGCGGGATGTAAATTGCCAACAGACACTCGGGAGAAGTGTATGGTGTTTCCTGAAACATCTAAAAAACAAAGCAACAGAGCCTAGGGCACTTCCACTTATGGTCCTATAGCTTAGGGAAATTAAAATCAAAAAGACACAGCCACCCCAAAGTTTGGGACGCCTCTGTTTACAAGAACCTCGTTTACAGTACAAGTTCAGTATCACAGAAAGTGAAAAATAGATAAAGAAGTTGTGGTATTTACTTACAAAGCAATATCACTCAGCAATGAAATCTATGTCATCAGACCCGTAGCAGCACAATGAGTGGATTCAGGTATGATAATTCTAACTGAAATAAGTCACACAGAAAAAGAAACATCATAAGATATCAGTAATACACGGAATGTAAACTTGGCGACACAAGAACTGAATTACAGAACAGAACAGGGTCTCAAATTTAGAAAACCAACTTATGCTTGCTTAAGGGTAAAGGTGAGTTGGGGTGCTGCATAAAACCAGAGATTGAAATGAGCACAGATAAAGTTCCTTAAGCCAAATATGGAATAGACAAGAGCTACTCCTTTCTCAATGAAATGGACTCAACACCGCATATTAAACGCCTAAGAATGTACCTGACTAGTAAGTATCTTAAAACCTATGGATTGCTATGTCTCCAAAAGAGAGTCAAGCGTGTGTACAGGGGCATAAACGCAGCAGTGATAAGATTGGAGATGTTTGGTGAGCAGATGAAGACCCTTTGAAGTCATATTGCATGGTACCCATTCCACGGGTTTCAACTACCCAGGTTTAAGGTATTCTTCCTTCAGCTAAAACATGCATGTGGAACCCAGAGTATGATCAACCATGTGGTCGGGAGACGTGTTCAAATACGTCTCAGTTTTCCTCCCCTGGTACTCGAGTGCAACATTCCAGACGCTTTACTAACACTCTCCCCATTTGGAGAGTCAGTCCCCTTAACCTCCTGTTTGGCCCAGTTTGCAATTTCTGCGGAAGATGAACAGGAATAGTGAGAACCAATGAGAGACTAGCTGGAGGTGTCTGGACGGGCAAATTTAACTCTCATTTCCCACCAGGAAGAGGAATTAACCAAAGGCTCAGCGTGCCGTGCCGGAACCAGATTAGGGCCTGAAGCCATCCTGCGGTGTTGCGGCCAGCTCACAAGAAAGCGAGTTGAAGAAAGGAGCTCAGGGGCACTGTAATTCACAAACCTGCAGAGTTATAAATGACAGCTATCGTCCAAAAATATACTGAAGTAAGGCTGCCAAGAGGACTTGAAAGCGGGGCAGAATTGCAGGAAACCGATTTCAGGAGGTAGACTGGAATTGCTTTGAAAGCATAGGAAAAGAGGCAGAATGTCCACAATGATGCACTTGGCCAAAAAGTGCGTATGCGTTTTTTCCTGAATATATTCAGGAAAAAACGCATACGCCCTTTTTGGCCAACCAAGCAAGCTTGCAAAGGAAATCTGCACTACAATGAAGTCTCACTTCCCCCCGGTCAAAAGGGCCATCTGAAAAAAGTGTAAAATCCAGAAAGGCAGGACAGGCCATGGAGAACTGGGAGCCTTGTTATGCTGATGGGCGGGATGTAAATTGCCAACAGACACTCGGGAGAAGTGTATGGTGTTTCCTGAAACATCTAAAAAACAAAGCAACAGAGCCTAGGGCACTTCCACTTATGGTCCTATAGCTTAGGGAAATTAAAATCAAAAAGACACAGCCACCCCAAAGTTTGAGACGCCTTTGTTTACAAGAACCTCGTTTACAGTACAAGTTCAACATCGCAGAAAGTGAAAAATAGATAAAGAAGTTGTGGTATTTACTTACAAAGCAATATCACTCAGCAATGAAATCTATGTCATCAGACCCGTAGCAGCACAATGAGTGGATTCAGGTATGATAATTCTAACTGAAATAAGTCACACAGAAAAAGAAACATCATAAGATATCAGTAATACACGGAATGTAAACTTGGCGACACAAGAACTGAATTACAGAACAGAACAGGGTCTCAAATTTAGAAAACCAACTTATGCTTGCTTAAGGGTAAAGGTGAGTTGGGGTGCTGCATAAAACCAGAGATTGAAATGAGCACAGATAAAGTTCCTTAAGCCAAATATGGAATAGACAAGAGCTACTCCTTTCTCAATGAAATGGACTCAACACCGCATATTAAACGCCTAAGAATGTACCTGACTAGTAAGTATCTTAAAACCTATGGATTGCTATGTCTCCAAAAGAGAGTCAAGCGTGTGTACAGGGGCATAAACGCAGCAGTGATAAGATTGGAGATGTTTGGTGAGCAGATGAAGACCCTTTGAAGTCATATTGCATGGTACCCATTCCACGGGTTTCAACTACCCAGGTTTAAGGTATTCTTCCTTCAGCTAAAACATGCATGTGGAACCCAGAGTATGATCAACCATGTGGTCGGGAGACGTGTTCAAATACGTCTCAGTTTTCCTCCCCTGGTACTCGAGTGCAACATTCCAGACGCTTTACTAACACTCTCCCCACTTGGAGAGTCAGTCCCCTTAACCTCCTGTTTGGCCCAGTTTGCAATTTCTGCGGAAGATGAACAGGAATAGCGAGAACCAATGAGAGACTAGCTGGAGGTGTCTGGACGGGCAAATTTAACTCTCATTTCCCACCAGGAAGAGGAATTAACCAAAGGCTCAGCGTGCCGTGCCGGAACCAGATTAGGGCCTGAAGCCATCCTGCGGTGTTGCGGCCAGCTCACAAGAAAGCGAGTTGAAGAAAGGAGCTCAGGGGCACTGTAATTCACAAACCTGCAGAGTTATAAATGACAGCTATCGTCCAAAAATATACTGAAGTAAGGCTGCCAAGAGGACTTGAAAGCGGGGCAGAATTGCAGGAAACCGATTTCAGGAGGTAGACTGGAATTGCTTTGAAAGCATAGGAAAAGAGGCAGAATGTCCACAATGATGCACTTGGCCAAAAAGGGCGTATGCGTTTTTTCCTGAATATATTCAGGAAAAAACGCATACGCCCTTTTTGGCCAACCAAGCAAGCTTGCAAAGGAAATCTGCACTACAATGAAGTCTCACTTCCCCCCGGTCAAAAGGGCCATCTGAAAAAAGTGTAAAATCCAGAAAGGCAGGACAGGCCATGGAGAACTGGGAGCCTTGTTATGCTGATGGGCGGGATGTAAATTGCCAACAGACACTCGGGAGAAGTGTATGGTGTTTCCTGAAACATCTAAAAAACAAAGCAACAGAGCCTAGGGCACTTCCACTTATGGTCCTATAGCTTAGGGAAATTAAAATCAAAAAGACACAGCCACCCCAAAGTTTGAGACGCCTTTGTTTACAAGAACCTCGTTTACAGTACAAGTTCAACATCGCAGAAAGTGAAAAATGGATAAAGAAGTTGTGGTATATACTTACAAAGCAATATCACTCAGCAATGAAATCTATGTCATCAGGCCCTTAGCAGCACAATGAGTGGATTCAGGTATGATGATTCTAACTGAAATAAGTCACACAGAAAAAGAAACATCATAAGATATCAGTAATACACGGAATGTAAACTTGGCTACACAGGAACTGAATTACAGAACAGAACAGGGTCTCAAATTTAGAAAACCAACTTATGCTTGCTTAAGGGGAAAGGTGAGTTGGGGTGCTGCATAAAACCAGAGATTGAAATGAGCACAGATAAAGTTCCTTAAGCCAAATATGGAATAGACAAGAGCTACTCCTTGCTCAACGAAATGGACTCAACACCACATATTAAACGCCTAAGAATGTACCTGACTAGTAAGTATCTTAAAACCTATGGATTGCTATGTCCCCAAAAGAGAATCAAGCGTGTGTGCAGGGGCATAAACGCAGCAGTGATAGGATTGGAGAGGTTCGGTGAGCAAATGAAGACCCTTTGAAGTCGATTTGCATGGTACCCATTCCACGGGTCTCAACTCTCCAGGTTTAAGGTATTCTTCCTTCAGCTAAAACATGCATGTGGAACCCGGAGTATGATCAACCGTGTGAACAGGAGACGTGTTCAAATATGTCTCAGTTTTCCTCCCCGGTACTCGGGTGCAACATTCCAGACGCTTTACTAACACTCTCCCCACTTGGAGAGTCAGCGCCTTTAACCTCCTGTTTGGCCCAGTTTGCAATTTCTGTGGAAGATGAACAGGAATAGGGAGAACCAATGAGAGACTAGCTGGAGGTGTATGGACGGGAAAATTTAACTCTCATTTCCCACCAGGAAGAGGAATTAACCAAAGGCTCAGCGTGCCGTGCCGGAACCAGATTAGGGCCTGAAGCCATCCTGCGGTGTTGCGGCCAGGTCACAAGAAAGCGAGTTGAAGAAAGGAGCTCAGGGGCACTGTAATTCACAAACCTGCAGAGTTATAAATGACAGCTATCGTCGAAAAATATACTGAAGTAAGGCTGCCAAGAGGACTTGAAAGCGGGGCAGAATTGCAGGAAACCGATTTCAGGAGGTAGACTGGAATTGCACTGAAAGCATAGGAAAAGAGGCAGAACGTCCACAATGATGCACTTGGCCAAAAAGGGCGTATGCGTTTTTTCCTGAATATATTCAGGAAAAAACGCATACGCCCTTTTTGGCCAACCAAGCAAGCTTGCAAAGGAAATCTGCACTACAATGAAGTCTCACTTCCCCCCGGTCAAAAGGGCCATCTGAAAAAAGTGTAAAATCCAGAAAGGCAGGACAGGCCATGGAGAACTGGGAGCCTTGTTATGCTGAGGGGCGGGATGTAAATTGCCAACAGACACTCGGCAGAAGTGTATGGTGTTTCCTGAAACATCTAAAAAACAAAGCAACAGAGCCTAGGGCACTTCCACTTATGGTCCTATAGCTTAGGGAAATTAAAATAAAAAAGACACAGCCATCCCAAAGTTTGGGACGCCTCTGTTTACAAGAACCTCGTTTACAGTACAAGTTCAATATCACAGAAAGAGAAAAATGGATAAAGAACTTGTGGTACTTACGTACAATGCAGTATCACTCAGCAATGAAATCTATGTCATCAGGCCCGTAGCAGCATAATGAGTGGATTCAGGTACGATGATTCTAACTGAAATAAGTCACACAGAAAAAGAAACATCATAAGATATCACTAATACACGGAATGTAAAGTTGGCTACACAGGAACTGAATTCCAAAACAGAACAGGGTCTCAAATTTAGAAAACCAACTTATGCTTGCTTAAGGGGAAAGGTGAGTTGGGGTGCTGCATAAAACCAGAGATTGAAATGAGCACAGATAAAGTTCCTTAAGCCAAATATGGAATAGACAAGAGCTACTCCTTGCTCAACGAAATGGACTCAACACCCCATATTAAACGCCTAAGAATGTACCAGACTAGTAATTATCTTAAATCCTATGGATTGCTATGTCTCCAAAAGAGAATCAAGCGTGTGTACAGGGGTATAAACGCAGCAGTGATAGGATTGGAGAGGTTCGGTGAGCAAATGAAGACCCTTTGAAGTCATATTGCATGGTACCCATTCCACGGGTCTCAACTCTCCAGGTTTAAGGTATTCTTCCTTCAGCTAAAACATGCATGTGGAACCCAGAGTATGATCAACCGTGTGAACAGGAGACGTGTTCAAATATGTCTCAGTTATCGTACCCTGGTACTCGCGTGCAACATTCCAGACGCTTTACTAACACCCTCCCGACTTTGAGAGTCAGGCCCCTTAACCTCCTGTTTGGCCCAGTTTGCAATTTCTGCAGAAGATGAACAGGCATAGCGAGAACCAATGAGAGACTAGCTGGAGGTGTCTGGACGGGCAAATTTAACTCTCATTTCCCACCAGGAAGAGGAATTAACCAAAGGCTCAGCGTGCCGTGCCGGAACCAGATTAGGGCCTGAAGCCATCCTGCGGTGTTGCGGCCAGCTCACAAGAAAGCGAGTTGAAGAAAGGAGCTCAGGGGCACTGTAATTCACAAACCTGCAGAGTTATAAATGACAGCTATCGTCCAAAAATATACTGAAGTAAGGCTGCCAAGAGGACTTGAAAGCGGGGCAGAATTGCAGGAAACCGATTTCAGGAGGTAGACTGGAATTGCTTTGAAAGCATAGGAAAAGAGGCAGAATGTCCACAATGATGCACTTGGCCAAAAAGGGCGTATGCGTTTTTTCCTGAATATATTCAGGAAAAAACGCATACGCCCTTTTTGGCCAACCAAGCAAGCTTGCAAAGGAAATCTGCACTACAATGAAGTCTCACTTCCTCCCGGTCAAAAGGGCCATCTGAAAAAAGTGTAAAATCCAGAAAGGCAGGACAGGCCATGGAGAACTGGGAGCCTTGTTATGCTGATGGGCGGGATGTAAATTGCCAACAGACACTCGGGAGAAGTGTATGGTGTTTCCTGAAACATCTAAAAAACAAAGCAACAGAGCCTAGGGCACTTCCACTTATGGTCCTATAGCTTAGGGAAATTAAAATCAAAAAGACACAGCCACCCCAAAGTTTGAGACGCCTTTGTTTACAAGAACCTCGTTTACAGTACAAGTTCAACATCGCAGAAAGTGAAAAATAGATAAAGAAGTTGTGGTATTTACTTACAAAGCAATATCACTCAGCAATGAAATCTATGTCATCAGACCCGTAGCAGCACAATGAGTGGATTCAGGTATGATAATTCTAACTGAAATAAGTCACACAGAAAAAGAAACATCATAAGATATCAGTAATACACGGAATGTAAACTTGGCTACACAAGAACTGAATTACAGAACAGAACAGGGTCTCAAATTTAGAAAACCAACTTATGCTTGCTTAAGGGTAAAGGTGAGTTGGGGTGCTGCATAAAACCAGAGATTGAAATGAGCACAGATAAAGTTCCTTAAGCCAAATATGGAATAGACAAGAGCTACTCCTTTCTCAATGAAATGGACTCAACACCGCATATTAAACGCCTAAGAATGTACCTGACTAGTAAGTATCTTAAAACCTATGGATTGCTATGTCTCCAAAAGAGAGTCAAGCGTGTGTACAGGGGCATAAACGCAGCAGTGATAAGATTGGAGATGTTTGGTGAGCAGATGAAGACCCTTTGAAGTCATATTGCATGGTACCCATTCCACGGGTTTCAACTACCCAGGTTTAAGGTATTCTTCCTTCAGCTAAAACATGCATGTGGAACCCAGAGTATGATCAACCATGTGATCGGGAGACGTGTTCAAATACGTCTCAGTTTTCCTCCCCTGGTACTCGAGTGCAACATTCCAGACGCTTTACTAACACTCTCCCCACTTGGAGAGTCAGTCCCTTTAACCTCCTGTTTGGCCCAGTTTGCAATTTCTGCGGAAGATGAACAGGAATAGCGAGAACCAATGAGAGACTAGCTGGAGGTGTCTGGACGGGCAAATTTAACTCTCATTTCCCACCAGGAAGAGGAATTAAACAAAGGCTCAGCGTGCCGTGCTGGAACCAGATTAGGGCCTGAAGCCATCCTGCGGTGTTGCGGCCAGCTCAAAAGAAAGCGAGTTGAAGAAAGGAGCTCAGGGGCACTGTAATTCACAAACCTGCAGAGTTATAAATGACAGCTATCGTCCAAAAATATACTGAAGTAAGGCTGCCAAGAGGACTTGAAAGCGGGGCAGAATTGCAGGAAACCGATTTCAGGAGGTAGACTGGAATTGCATTGAAAGCATAGGAAAAGAGGCAGAACGTCCACAATGATGCACTTGGCCAAAAAGGGCGTATGCGTTTTTTCCTGAATATATTCAGGAAAAAACGCATACACCCTTTTTGGCCAACCAAGCAACCTTGCAAAGGAAATCTGCACTACAATGAAGTCTCACTTCCCCCCGGTCAAAAGGGCCATCTGAAAAAAGTGTAAAATCCAGAAAGGCAGGACAGGCCATGGAGAACTGGGAGCCTTGTGATGCTGATGGCGGGATGTAAATTGCCAACAGACACTCGGGAGAAGTGTATGGTGTTTCCTGAGACATCTAAAAAACAAAGCAACAGAGCCTAGGGCACTTCCACTTATGGTCCTATAGCTTAGGGAAATTAAAATCAAAAAGACACAGCCACCCCAAAGTTTGGGACGCCTCTGTTTACAAGAACCTCGTTTACAGTACAAGTTCAACATCGCAGAAAGTGAAAAATGGATAAAGAAGTTGTGGTATTTACTTACAAAGCAATATCACTCAGCAATGAAATCTATGTCATCAGGCCCTTAGCAGCACAATGAGTGGATTCAGGTATGATGATTCTAACTGAAATAAGTCACACAGAAAAAGAAACATCATAAGATATCAGTAATACACGGAATGTAAACTTGGCTACACAGGAACTGAATTACAGAACAGAACAGGGTCTCAAATTTAGAAAACCAACTTATGCTTGCTTAAGGGGAAAGGTGAGTTGGGGTGCTGCATAAAACCAGAGATTGAAATGAGCACAGATAAAGTTCCTTAAGCCAAATATGGAATAGACAAGAGCTACTCCTTGCTCAACGAAATGGACTCAACACCCCATATTAAACGCCTAAGAATGTACCTGACTATTAAGTATCTTAAAACCTATGGATTGCTATGTCTCCAAAAGAGAATCAAGCGTGTGTGCAGGGGCATAAACGCAGCAGTGATAGGATTGCAGAGGTTCGGTGAGCAAATGAAGACCCTTTGGAGTCGATTTGCATGGTACCCATTCCACGGGTCTCAACTCTCCAGGTTTAAGGTATTCTTCCTTCAGCTAAAACATGCATGTGGAACCCAGAGTATGATCAACCGTGTGAACAGGAGACGTGTTCAAATATGTCTCAGTTTTCCTCCCCGGTACTCGGGTGCAACATTCCAGACGCTTTACTAACACTCTCCCCACTTGGAGAGTCAGCGCCTTTAACCTCCTGTTTGGCCCAGTTTGCAATTTCTGTGGAAGATGAACAGGAATAGGGAGAACCAATGAGAGACTAGCTGGAGGTGTATGGACGGGAAAATTTAACTCTCATTTCCCACCAGGAAGAGGAATTAACCAAAGGCTCAGCGAGCCGTGCCGGAACCAGATTAGGGCCTGAAGCCATCCTGCGGTGTTGCGGCCAGCTCAAAAGAAAGCGAGTTGAAGAAAGGAGCTCAGGGGCACTGTAATTGACAAACCTGCAGAGTTATAAATGACAGCTATCGTCCAAAAATATACCGAAGTAAGGCTGCCAAGAGGACTTGAAAGCGGGGCAGAATTGCAAGAAACCGATTTCAGGAGGTAGACTGGAATTGCATTGAAAGCATAGGAAAAGAGGCAGAACGTCCACAATGATGCACTTGGCCAAAAAGGGCGTATGCGTTTTTTCCTGAATATATTCAGGAAAAAACGCATACGCCCTTTTTGGCCAACCAAGCAAGCTTGCAAAGGAAATCTGCACTACAATGAAGTCTCACTTCCCCCCGGTCAAAAGGGCCATCTGAAAAAAGTGTAAAATCCAGAAAGGCAGGACAGGCCATGGAGAACTGGGAGCCTTGTTATGCTGAGGGGCGGGATGTAAATTGCCAACAGACACTCGGGAGAAGTGTATGGTGTTTCCTGAAACATCTAAAAAACAAAGCAACAGAGCCTAGGGCACTTCCACTTATGGTCCTATAGCTTAGGGAAATTAAAATCAAAAAGACACAGCCACCCCAATGTTTGGAACGGCTCTGTTTACAAGAACCTCGTTTACAGTACAAGTTCAACATCGCAGAAATTGAAAAATGGATAAAGAAGTTGTGGTATATACTTACAAAGCAATATCACTCAGGACCGAAATCTATGTCATCAGGCCCTTAGCAGCACAATGAGTGGATTCAGATATGATGATTCTAAGTGAAATAAGTCACACAGAAAAAGAAACATCATAAGATATCAGTAATACACGGAATGTAAACTTGGCTACACAGGAACTGAATTACAGAACAGAACAGGGTCTCAAATTTAGAAAGCCAACTTATGCTTGCTTAAGGGTAAAGGTGAGTTGGGGTGCTGCATAAAACCAGAGATTGAAATGAGCACAGATAAAGTTCCTTAAGCCAAATATGGAATAGACAAGAGCTACTCCTTGCTCAACGAAATGGACTCAACACCCCATATTAAACGCCTAAGAATGTACCTGAGTAGTAAATATCTTAAAATCTATGGATTGCTATGTCTCCGAAAGAGAATCAAGCATGTGTACAGGGGCATAAACGCAGCAGTGATAGGATTGGAGATGTTCGGTGAGCAAATGAAGACCCTTTGAAGTCATATTGCATGGTACCCATTCCACAGGTCTCAACTCTCCATGTTTAAGGTATTCTTCCTTCAGCTAAAACATGCATGTGGAACCTAGAGTATGATCAAACATGTGATCGGAAGACGTGTTCAAATATGTCTCAATTTTGGTACCTTGGTACTCGGGTGCAACATTCCAGATGCTTTACTAACACTCTCCCGACTTGGAGAGTCAGTCCCTTTAACCTCCTGTTTGGCCCAGTTTGCAATTTCTGCGGAAGATGAACAGGAATAGCGAGAACCAATGAGAGACTAGCTGGAGGTGTCTGGACGGGCAAATTTAACTCTCATTTCCCACCAGGAAGAGGAATTAACCAAAGCCTCAGCGTGCCATGCTGGAACAAGATTAGGGCCTGAAGCCATCCTGCGGTGTTGCGGCCAGGTCACAAGAAAGCGAGTTGAAGAAAGGAGCTCAGGGGCACTGTAATTCACAAACCTGCAGAGTTATAAATGACAGCTATCGTCCAAAAATATACTGAAGGAAGGCTGCCAAGAGGACTTGAATGTGGGGCAGAATTGCAGGAAACCGATTTCAGGAGGTAGACTGGAATTGCATTGAAAGCATAGGAAAAGAGGCAGAACGTCCAAAATGATGCACTTGGCCATAAAGGGCGTATGCGTTTTTTCCTGAATATATTCAGGAAAAAACGCATACGCCCTTTTTGGCCAACCAAGCAAACTTGCAAAGGAAATCTGCACTACAATGAAGTCTCACTTCCCCCCGGTCAAAAGGGCCATCTGAAAAATGTGTAAAATCCAGAAAGGCAGGACAGACCATGGAGAACTGAGAGCCTTGTTATGCTGATGGGCGGGATGTAAATTGCCAACAGACACTCGGGAGAAGTGTATGGTGTTTCCTGAAACATCTAAAAAACAAAGCAACAGAGCCTAGGGCACTTCCACTTATGGTCCTATAGCTTAGGGAAATTAAAATCAAAAAGACACAGCCACCCCAAAGTTTGGGACGCCTCTGTTTACAAGAACCTCCTTTACCGTACAATTTCAATATCACAGAAAGTGAAAAATGGATAAAGAACTTGTGGTACTTACGTACAATGCAGTATCACTCAGCAATGAAATCTATGTCATCAGGCCCGTAGCAGCATAATAAGTGGATTTAGGTACGATGATTCTAACTGAAATAAGTCACACAGAAAAAGAAACATCATAAGATATCACTAATACACGGAATGTAAACTTGGCTACACAGGAACTGAATTCCAAAACAGAACAGGGTCTCAAATTTAGAAAACCAACTTATGCTTGCTTAAGGGGAAAGGTGAGTTGGGGTGCTGCATAAAACCAGAGATTGAAATGAGCACAGATAAAGTTCCTTAAGCCAAATATGGAATAGACAAGAGCTACTCCTTGCTCAACGAAATGGACTCAACACCCCACATTAAAGGCCTAAGAATGTACCTGACTAGTAAGTATCTTAAAACCTATGGATTGCTATGTCTCCGAAAGAGAATCAAGCATGTGTACAGGGGCATAAACGCAGCAGTGATAGGATTGGAGAGGTTCGGTGAGCAAATGAAGACCCTTTGATGTCATATTGCATGGTACCCATTCCACGGGTTTCAACTACCCAGGTTTAAGGTATTCTTCCTTCAGCTAAAACATGCATGTGGAACCCAGAGTATGATCAACCATGTGATCGGGAGACGTGTTCAAATATGTCTCAGTTTTGGTACCCTGGTACTCGGGTGCAACATTCCAGACGCTTTACTAACACTCTCCCGACTTGGAGAGTCAGTCCCTTTAACCTCCTGTTTAGCACAGTTTGCAATTTCTGCGGAAGATGAACAGGAATAGCGAGAACCAATGAGAGACTAGCTGGAGGTGTCTGGACGGGCAAATTTAACTCTCATTTCCCACCAGGAAGAGGAATTAACCAAAGGCTCAGCGTGCCGTGCTGGAACAAGATTAGGGCCTGAAGCCATCCTGCGGTGTTGCGGCCAGCTCAAAAGAAAGCGAGTTGAAGAAAGGAGCTCAGGGGCACTGTAATTCACAAACCTGCAGAGTTATAAATGACAGCTATCGTCCAAAAATATACTGAAGTAAGGCTGCCAAGAGGACTTGAAAGCGGGGCAGAATTGCAGGAAACCGATTTCAGGAGGTAGACTGGAATTGCATTGAAAGCATAGGAAAAGAGGCAGAACGTCCACAATGATGCACTTGGCCAAAAAGGGCGTATGCGTTTTTTCCTGAATATATTCAGGAAAAAACGCATACGCCCTTTTTGGCCAACCAAGCAAGCTTGCAAAGGAAATCTGCACTACAATGAAGTCTCACTTCCCCCCGGTCAAAAGGGCCATCTGAAAAAAGTGTAAAATCCAGCAAGGCAGGACAGGCCATGGAGAACTGAGAGCCCTGTTATGCTGCTGGGCGGGATGTAAATTGCCAACAGACACTCGGGAGAAGTGTATGGTGTTTCCTGAAACATCTAAGAAACAAAGCAACAGAGCCTAGGGCACTTCCACTTATGGTCCTATAGCTTAGGGAAATTAAAATCAAAAAGACACAGCCACCCCAAAGTTTGGGACGCCTCTGTTTACAAGAACCTCATTTACAGTACAAGTTCAACATCGCAGAAAGTGAAAAATGGATAAAGAAGTTGTGGTATTTACTTGCAAAGCAATATCACTCAGCAATGAAATCTATGTCATCAGGCCCTTAGCAGCACAATGAGTGGATTCAGGTATGATGATTCTAACTGAAATAAGTCACACAGAAAATGAAACATCATAAGGTATCAGTAATACACGGAATGTAAACTTGGCTACACAGGAACTGAATTACAGAACAGAACAGGGTCTCAAATTTAGAAAACCAACTTATGCTTGCTTAAGGGGAAAGGTGAGTTGGGGTGCTGCATAAAACCAGAGATTGAAATGAGCACAGATAAAGTTCCTTAAGCCAAATATGGAATAGACAAGAGCTACTCCTTGCTCAACGAAATGGACTCAACACCCTATATTAAACGCCTAAGAATGTACCTGACTAGTAAGTATCTTAAAACCTATGGATTGCTATGTCTCCAAAAGAGAATCAAGCGTGTGTACAGGGGCATAAACGCAGCAGTGATAGGATTGGAGAGGTTCGGTGAGCAAATGAAGACCCTTTGAAGTCAATTTGCATGGTACCCATTCCACGGGTCTCAACTCTCCAGGTTTAAGGTATTCTTCCTTCAGCTAAAACATGCATGTGGAACCCAGAGTATGATCAACCGTGTGAACGGGAGACGTGTTCAAATATGTCTCAGTTTTCCTCCCCTGGTACTCGGGTGCAACATTCCAGATTCTTTACTAACACTCTCCCGACTTGGAGAGTCATCGCCTTTAACCTCCTGTTTGGCCCAGTTTGCAATTTCTGCGGAAGATGAACAGGAATAGGGAGAACCAATGAGAGACTAGCTGGAGTTGTCTGGACGGGCAAATTTAACTCTTATTTCCCACCAGGAAGAGGAAATAACCAAAGGCTCAGTGTGCCGTGCCGGAACCAGATTAGAGCCTGAAGCCATCCTGCGGTGTTGCGGCCAGCTCAAAAGAAAGCGAGTTGAAGAAAGGAGCTCAGGGGCACTGTAATTCACAAACCTGCAGAGTTATAAATGACAGCTATCGTCCAAAAATATACTGAAGTAAGGCTGCCAAGAGGACTTGAAAGCGGGGCAGAATTGCAGGAAACCGATTTCAGGAGGTAGACTGGAATTGCATTGAAAGCATAGGAAAAGAGGCAGAACGTCCACAATGATGCACTTGGCCAAAAAGGGCGTATGCGTATTTTCCTGAATATATTCAGGAAAAAACGCATACGCCCTTTTTGGCCAACCAAGCAAGCTTGCAAAGGAAATCTGCACTACAATGAAGTCTCACTTCCCCCCGGTCAAAAGGGCCATCTGAAAAAAGTGTAAAATTCAGCAAGGCAGGACAGGCCATGTAGAACTGGGAGCCTTGTTATGCTGCTGGGCGGGATGTAAATTGCCAACAGACACTCGGGAGAAGTGTATGGTGTTTCCTGAAACATCTAAAAAACAAAGCAACAGAGCCTAGGGCACTTCCACTTATGGTCCTATAGCTTAGGGAAATTAAAATCAAAAAGACACAGCCACCCAAAAGTTTGGAACGGCTCTGTTTACAAGAACCTCGTTTACAGTACAAGTTCAACATCGCAGAAAGTGAAAAATGGATAAAGAACTTGTGGTATTTACTTACAAAGCAATATCACTCAGCAATGAAATCTATGTCATCAGGCCCTTAGCAGCACAATGAGTGGATTCAGGTATGATGATTCTAACTGAAATAAGTCACACAGAAAAAGAAACATCATAAGATATCAGTAATACACGGAATGTAAACTTGGCTACACAGGAACTGAATTTCAGAACAGAACAGGGTCTCAAATTTAGAAAACCAACTTATGCTTGCTTAAGGGGAAAGGTGAGTTGGGGTGCTGCATAAAACCAGAGATTGAAATGAGCACAGATAAAGTTCCTTAAGCCAAATATGGAATAGACAAGAGCTACTCCTTGCTCAACGAAATGGACTCAACACCCCATATTAAACGCCTAAGAATGTACCTGACTAGTAAGTATCTTAAAACCTATGGATTGCTATGTCTCCGAAAGAGAATCAAGCATGTGTACAGGGGCATAAACGCAGCAGTGATAGGATTGGAGAGGTTCGGTGAGCAAATGAAGACCCTTTGAAGTCATATTGCATGGTACCCATTCCACGGGTTTCAACTACCCAGGTTTAAGGTATTCTTCCTACAGCTAAAACATGCATGTGGAACCCAGAGTATGATCAACCATGTGATCGGGAGACGTGTTCAAATATGTCTCAGTTTTCGTACCCTGGTACTCGGGTGCAACCTTCCAGACGCTTTACTAACACTTTCCTGACTTGGAGAGTCAGTCCCTTTAACCTCCTGTTTGGCCCAGTTTGCAATTTCAGCGGAAGATGAACAGGATAGCGAGAACCAATGAGAGACTTGCTGGAGGTGTCTGGACGGGCAAATTTAACTCTCATTTCCCACCAGGAAGAGGAATTAACCAAAGGCTCAGCGTGCCGTGCTGGAACAAGATTAGGGCCTGAAGCCATCCTGCGGTGTTGCGGCCAGGTCACAAGAAAGCGAGTTGAAGAAAGGAGCTCAGCGGCACTGTAATTCACAAACCTGCAGAGTTATAAATGACAGCTATCGTCCAAAAATATACTGAAGTAAGGCTGCCAAGAGGACTTGAAAGCGGGGCAGAATTGCAGGAAACCGATTTCAGGAGGTAGACTGGAATTGCATTGAAAGCATAGGAAAAGAGGCAGAACGTCCACAATGATGCACTTGGCCAAAAAGGGCGTATGCGTTTTTTCCTGAATATATTCAGGAAAAAACGCATACGCCCTTTTTGGCCAACCAAGCAAGCTTGCAAAGGAAATCTGCACTACAATGAAGTCTCACTTCCCCCCCCGGTCAAAAGGGCCATCTGAAAAAAGTGTAAAATTCAGCAAGGCAGGACAGGCCATGGAGAACTGAGAGCCTTGTTATGCTGCTGGGCGGGATGTAAATTGCCAACAGACACTCGGGAGAAGTGTATGGTGTTTCCTGAAACATCTAAAAAACAAAGCAACAGAGCCTAGGGCACTTCCACTTATGGTCCTATAGCTTAGGGAAATTAAAATCAAAAAGACACAGCCACCCCAAAGTTTGGGACGCCTCTGTTTACAAGAACCTCGTTTACAGTACAAGTTCAACATCGCAGAAAATGAAAAATGGATAAAGAAGTTGTGGTATTTACTTACAAAGCAATATCACTCAGCAATGAAATCTATGTCATCAGGCCCTTAGCAGCACAATGAGTGGATTCAGGTATGATGATTCTAACTGAAATAAGTCACACAGAAAAAGAAACATCATAAGGTATCAGTAATACACGGAATGTAAACTTGGCTACACAGGAACTGAATTCCAAAACAGAACAGCGTCTCAAATTTAGAAAACCAACTTATGCTTGCTTAAGGGGAAAGGTGAGTTGGGGTGCTGCATAAAACCAGAGATTGAAATGAGCACAGATAAAGTTCCTTAAGCCAAATATGGAATAGACAAGAGCTACTCCTTGCTCAACGAAATGGACTCAACACCCCATATTAAACGCCTAAGAATGTACCTGAGTAGTAAGTATCTTAAAACCTATGGATTGCTATGTCTACGAAAGAGAATCAAGCGTGTGTACAGGGGCATAAACGCAGCAGTAATAGGATTGGAGAGGTTCGGTGAGCAAATGAAGACCCTTTGAAGTCATATTGCATGGTACCCATTCCACGGGTTTCAACTACCCAGGTTTAAGGTATTCTTCCTACAGCTAAAACATGCATGTGGAACCCAGAGTATGATCAACCATGTGATCGGGAGACGTGTTCAAATATGTCTCAGTTTTCGTACCCTGGTACTCGGGTGCAACATTCCAGTCGCTTTACTAACACTCTCCTGACTTGGAGAGTCAGTCCCTTTAACCTCCTGTTTGGCCCAGTTTGCAATTTCAGCGGAAGATGAATAGGATAGCGAGAACCAATGAGAGACTTGCTGGAGGTTTCTGGACGGGCAAATTTAACTCTCATTTCCCACCAGGAAGAGGAATTAACCAAAGGCTCAGCGTGCCGTGCTGGAACCAGATTAGAGCCTGAAGCCATCCTGCGGTGTTGCGGCCAGGTCACAAGAAAGCGAGTTGAAGAAAGGAGCTCAGGGGCACTGTAATTCACAAACCTGCAGAGTTATAAATGACAGCTATCGTCCAAAAATATACTGAAGTAAGGCTGCCAAGAGGACTTGAAAGCGGGGCAGAATTGCAGGAAACCGATTTCAGGAGGTAGACTGGAATTGCATTGAAAGCATAGGAAAAGAGGCAGAACGTCCACAATGATGCACTAGGCCAAAAAGGGCGTATGCGTTTTTTCCTGAATATATTCAGGAAAAAACGCATACGCCCTTTTTGGCCAACCAAGCAAGCTTGCAAAGGAAATCTGCACTACAATGAAGTCTCACTTCCCCCCGGTCAAAAGGGCCATCTGAAAAAAGTGTAAAATCCAGCAAGGCAGGACAGGCCATGGAGAACTGAGAGCCTTGTTATGCTGCTGGGCGTGATGTAAATTGCCAACAGACACTCGGGAGAAGTGTATGGTGTTTCCTGAAACATCTAAAAAACAAAGCAACAGAGCCTAGGGCACTTCCACTTATGGTCCTATAGCTTAGGGAAATTAAAATCAAAAAGACACAGCCACCCCAAAGTTTGGAACGGCTCTGTTTACAAGAACCTCGTTTACAGTACAAGTTCAACATCGCAGAAAGTGAAAAATGGATAAAGAACTTGTGGTATTTACTTACAAAGTAATATCACACAGCAATGAAATCTATGTCATCAGGCCCTTAGCAGCACAATGAGTGGATTCAGGTATGATGATTCTAACTGAAATAAGTCACACAGAAAAAGAAATATCATAAGATATCACTAATACACGGAATATAAACTTGGCTACACAGGAACTGAATTCCAAAACAGAACAGCGTCTCAAATTTAGAAAACCAACTTATGCTTGCTTAAGGGGAAAGGTGAGTTGGGGTGCTGCATAAAACCAGAGATTGAAATGAGCACAGATAAAGTTCCTTAAGCCAAATATGGAATAGACAAGAGCTACTCCTTGCTCAACGAAATGGACTCAACACCCCATATTAAACGCCTAAGAATGTACCTGACTAGTAAGTATCTTAAAACCTATGGATTGCTATGTCTCTGAAAGAGAATCAAGCGTGTGTACAGGGGCATAAACGCAGCAGTGATAGGATTGGAGAGGTTCGGTGAGCAAATGAAGACCCTTTGAAGTCAATTTGCATGGTACCCATTCCACGGGTCTCAACTCTCCAGGTTTAAGGTATTCTTCCTTCAGCTAAAACATGCATGTGGAACCCAGAGTATGATCAACCGTGTGAACGGGAGACGTGTTCAAATATGTCTCAGTTTTCCTCCCCTGGTACTCGGGTGCAACATTCCAGATTCTTTACTAACACTCTCCCGACTTGGAGAGTCATCGCCTTTAACCTCCTGTTTGGCCCAGTTTGCAATTTCTGCGGAAGATGAACAGGAATAGGGAGAACCAATGAGAGACTAGCTGGAGTTGTCTGGACGGGCAAATTTAACTCTTATTTCCCACCAGGAAGAGGAAATAACCAAAGGCTCAGTGTGCCGTGCCGGAACCAGATTAGAGCCTGAAGCCATCCTGCGGTGTTGCGGCCAGCTCAAAAGAAAGCGAGTTGAAGAAAGGAGCTCAGGGGCACTGTAATTCACAAACCTGCAGAGTTATAAATGACAGCTATCGTCCAAAAATATACTGAAGTAAGGCTGCCAAGAGGACTTGAAAGCGGGGCAGAATTGCAGGAAACCGATTTCAGGAGGTAGACTGGAATTGCATTGAAAGCATAGGAAAAGAGGCAGAACGTCCACAATGATGCACTTGGCCAAAAAGGGCGTATGCGTATTTTCCTGAATATATTCAGGAAAAAACGCATACGCCCTTTTTGGCCAACCAAGCAAGCTTGCAAAGGAAATCTGCACTACAATGAAGTCTCACTTCCCCCCGGTCAAAAGGGCCATCTGAAAAAAGTGTAAAATCCAGCAAGGCAGGACAGGCCATGTAGAACTGGGAGCCTTGTTATGCTGCTGGGCGGGATGTAAATTGCCAACAGACACTCGGGAGAAGTGTATGGTGTTTCCTGAAACATCTAAAAAACAAAGCAACAGAGCCTAGGGCACTTCCACTTATGGTCCTATAGCTTAGGGAAATTAAAATCAAAAAGACACAGCCACCCCAAAGTTTGGAACGGCTCTGTTTACAAGAACCTCGTTTACAGTACAAGTTCAACATCGCAGAAAGTGAAAAATGGATAAAGAACTTGTGGTATTTACTTACAAAGCAATATCACTCAGCAATGAAATCTATGTCATCAGGCCCTTAGCAGCACAATGAGTGGATTCAGGTATGATGATTCTAACTGAAATAAGTCACACAGAAAAAGAAACATCATAAGATATCAGTAATACACGGAATGTAAACTTGGCTACACAGGAACTGAATTTCAGAACAGAACAGGGTCTCAAATTTAGAAAACCAACTTATGCTTGCTTAAGGGGAAAGGTGAGTTGGGGTGCTGCATAAAACCAGAGATTGAAATGAGCACAGATAAAGTTCCTTAAGCCAAATATGGAATAGACAAGAGCTACTCCTTGCTCAACGAAATGGACTCAACACCCCATATTAAACGCCTAAGAATGTACCTGACTAGTAAGTATCTTAAAACCTATGGATTGCTATGTCTCCGAAAGAGAATCAAGCATGTGTACAGGGGCATAAACGCAGCAGTGATAGGATTGGAGAGGTTCGGTGAGCAAATGAAGACCCTTTGAAGTCATATTGCATGGTACCCATTCCACGGGTTTCAACTACCCAGGTTTAAGGTATTCTTCCTACAGCTAAAACATGCATGTGGAACCCAGAGTATGATCAACCATGTGATCGGGAGACGTGTTCAAATATGTCTCAGTTTTCGTACCCTGGTACTCGGGTGCAACCTTCCAGACGCTTTACTAACACTTTCCTGACTTGGAGAGTCAGTCCCTTTAACCTCCTGTTTGGCCCAGTTTGCAATTTCAGCGGAAGATGAACAGGATAGCGAGAACCAATGAGAGACTTGCTGGAGGTGTCTGGACGGGCAAATTTAACTCTCATTTCCCACCAGGAAGAGGAATTAACCAAAGGCTCAGCGTGCCGTGCTGGAACAAGATTAGGGCCTGAAGCCATCCTGCGGTGTTGCGGCCAGGTCACAAGAAAGCGAGTTGAAGAAAGGAGCTCAGCGGCACTGTAATTCACAAACCTGCAGAGTTATAAATGACAGCTATCGTCCAAAAATATACTGAAGTAAGGCTGCCAAGAGGACTTGAAAGCGGGGCAGAATTGCAGGAAACCGATTTCAGGAGGTAGACTGGAATTGCATTGAAAGCATAGGAAAAGAGGCAGAACGTCCACAATGATGCACTTGGCCAAAAAGGGCGTATGCGTTTTTTCCTGAATATATTCAGGAAAAAACGCATACGCCCTTTTTGGCCAACCAAGCAAGCTTGCAAAGGAAATCTGCACTACAATGAAGTCTCACTTCCCCCCCCGGTCAAAAGGGCCATCTGAAAAAAGTGTAAAATTCAGCAAGGCAGGACAGGCCATGGAGAACTGAGAGCCTTGTTATGCTGCTGGGCGGGATGTAAATTGCCAACAGACACTCGGGAGAAGTGTATGGTGTTTCCTGAAACATCTAAAAAACAAAGCAACAGAGCCTAGGGCACTTCCACTTATGGTCCTATAGCTTAGGGAAATTAAAATCAAAAAGACACAGCCACCCCAAAGTTTGGGACGCCTCTGTTTACAAGAACCTCGTTTACAGTACAAGTTCAACATCGCAGAAAATGAAAAATGGATAAAGAAGTTGTGGTATTTACTTACAAAGCAATATCACTCAGCAATGAAATCTATGTCATCAGGCCCTTAGCAGCACAATGAGTGGATTCAGGTATGATGATTCTAACTGAAATAAGTCACACAGAAAAAGAAACATCATAAGGTATCAGTAATACACGGAATGTAAACTTGGCTACACAGGAACTGAATTCCAAAACAGAACAGCGTCTCAAATTTAGAAAACCAACTTATGCTTGCTTAAGGGGAAAGGTGAGTTGGGGTGCTGCATAAAACCAGAGATTGAAATGAGCACAGATAAAGTTCCTTAAGCCAAATATGGAATAGACAAGAGCTACTCCTTGCTCAACGAAATGGACTCAACACCCCATATTAAACGCCTAAGAATGTACCTGAGTAGTAAGTATCTTAAAACCTATGGATTGCTATGTCTACGAAAGAGAATCAAGCGTGTGTACAGGGGCATAAACGCAGCAGTAATAGGATTGGAGAGGTTCGGTGAGCAAATGAAGACCCTTTGAAGTCATATTGCATGGTACCCATTCCACGGGTTTCAACTACCCAGGTTTAAGGTATTCTTCCTACAGCTAAAACATGCATGTGGAACCCAGAGTATGATCAACCATGTGATCGGGAGACGTGTTCAAATATGTCTCAGTTTTCGTACCCTGGTACTCGGGTGCAACATTCCAGTCGCTTTACTAACACTCTACTGACTTGGAGAGTCAGTCCCTTTAACCTCCTGTTTGGCCCAGTTTGCAATTTCAGCGGAAGATGAATAGGATAGCGAGAACCAATGAGAGACTTGCTGGAGGTTTCTGGACGGGCAAATTTAACTCTCATTTCCCACCAGGAAGAGGAATTAACCAAAGGCTCAGCGTGCCGTGCTGGAACCAGATTAGAGCCTGAAGCCATCCTGCGGTGTTGCGGCCAGGTCACAAGAAAGCGAGTTGAAGAAAGGAGCTCAGGGGCACTGTAATTCACAAACCTGCAGAGTTATAAATGACAGCTATCGTCCAAAAATATACTGAAGTAAGGCTGCCAAGAGGACTTGAAAGCGGGGCAGAATTGCAGGAAACCGATTTCAGGAGGTAGACTGGAATTGCATTGAAAGCATAGGAAAAGAGGCAGAACGTCCACAATGATGCACTAGGCCAAAAAGGGCGTATGCGTTTTTTCCTGAATATATTCAGGAAAAAACGCATACGCCCTTTTTGGCCAACCAAGCAAGCTTGCAAAGGAAATCTGCACTACAATGAAGTCTCACTTCCCCCCGGTCAAAAGGGCCATCTGAAAAAAGTGTAAAATCCAGCAAGGCAGGACAGGCCATGGAGAACTGAGAGCCTTGTTATGCTGCTGGGCGTGATGTAAATTGCCAACAGACACTCGGGAGAAGTGTATGGTGTTTCCTGAAACATCTAAAAAACAAAGCAACAGAGCCTAGGGCACTTCCACTTATGGTCCTATAGCTTAGGGAAATTAAAATCAAAAAGACACAGCCACCCCAAAGTTTGGAACGGCTCTGTTTACAAGAACCTCGTTTACAGTACAAGTTCAACATCGCAGAAAGTGAAAAATGGATAAAGAACTTGTGGTATTTACTTACAAAGTAATATCACACAGCAATGAAATCTATGTCATCAGGCCCTTAGCAGCACAATGAGTGGATTCAGGTATGATGATTCTAACTGAAATAAGTCACACAGAAAAAGAAATATCATAAGATATCACTAATACACGGAATATAAACTTGGCTACACAGGAACTGAATTCCAAAACAGAACAGCGTCTCAAATTTAGAAAACCAACTTATGCTTGCTTAAGGGGAAAGGTGAGTTGGGGTGCTGCATAAAACCAGAGATTGAAATGAGCACAGATAAAGTTTCTTAAGCCAAATATGGAATAGACAAGAGCTACTCCTTGCTCAACGAAATGGACTCAACACCCCATATTAAACGCCTAAGAATGTACCTGACTAGTAAGTATCTTAAAACCTATGGATTGCTATGTCTCTGAAAGAGAATCAAGCGTGTGTACAGGGGCATAAACGCAGCAGTGATAGGATTGGAGAGGTTCGGTGAGCAAATGAAGACCCTTTGAAGTCAATTTGCATGGTACCCATTACACGGCTCTCAACTCTCCAGGTTTAAGGTATTCTTCCTTCAGCTAAAACATGCATGTGGAACCCAGAGTATGATCAACCGTGTGAACGGGAGACGTGTTCAAATATGTCTCAGTTTTCGTACCCTGGTACTCGGGTGCAACATTCCAGATTCTTTACTAACACTCTCCCGACTTGGAGAGTCAGTGCCTTTAACTTCCTGTTTGGTTCAGTTTGCAATTTCTGCAGAAGATGAACAGGAATAGGGAGAACAAATGAGAGACTAGCTGGAGGTGTCTGGACGGGCAAATTTAACTCTCATTTCCCACCAGGAAGAGGAAATAACCAAAGGCTCAGTGTGCCGTGCCGGAACCAGATTAGAGCCTGAAGCCATCCTGCGGTGTTGCGGCCAGGTCACAAGAAAGCGAGTTGAAGAAAGGAGCTCAGGGGCACTGTAATGCACAAACCTGCAGAGTTATAAATGACAGCTATCGTCCAAAAATATACTGAAGTAAGGCTGCCAAGAGGACTTGAAAGCGGGGCAGAATTGCAGGAAACCGATTTCAGGAGGTAGACTGGAATTGCATTGAAAGCATAGGAAAAGAGGCAGAACGTCCACAATGATGCACTTGGCCAAAAAGGGCGTATGCGTTTTTTCCTGAATATATTCAGGAAAAAACGCATACGCCCTTTTTGGCCAACCAAGCAAGCTTGCAAAGGAAATCTGCACTACAATGAAGTCTCACTTCCCCCCGGTCAAAAGGGCCATCTGGAAAAAGTGTAAAATCCAGAAAGGCAGGACAGGCCATGGAGAACTGGGAGCCTTGTTATGCTGCTGGGCGGGATGTAAATTGCCAACAGACTCTCGGGAGAAGTGTATGGTGTTTCCTGAAACATCTAAAAAACAAAGCAACAGAGCCTAGGGCACTTCCACTTATGGTCCTATAGCTTAGGGAAATTAAAATCAAAAAGACACAGCCACCCCAAAGTTTGGAACGGCTCTGTTTACAAGAACCTCGTTTACAGTACAAGTTCAACATCGCAGAAAGTGAAAAATGGATAAAGAACTTGTGGTATTTACTTACAAAGCAATATCACTCAGCAATGAAATCTATGTCATCAGGCCCTTAGCAGCACAATGAGTGGATTCAGGTATGATGATTCTAACTGAAATAAGTCACACAGAAAAAGAAACATCATAAGATATCACTAATACACGGAATATAAACTTGGCTACACAGGAACTGAATTCCAGATCAGAACAGCGTCTCAAATTTAGAAAACCAACTTATGCTTGCTTAAGGGGAAAGGTGAGTTGGGGTGCTGCATAAAACCAGAGATTGAAATGAGCACAGATAAAGTTCCTTAAGCCAAATATGGAATAGACAAGAGCTACTCCTTGCTCAACGAAATGGACTCAACACCGCATATTAAACGCCTAAGAATGTACCTGACTAGTAAGTATCTTAAAACCTATGGATTGCTATGTCTCCGAAAGAGAATCAACCATGTGTACAGGGGCATAAACGCAGCAGTGATAGGATTGGAGAGGTTCGGTGAGCAAATGAAGACCCTTTGAAGTCATATTGCATGGTACCCATTCCACGGGTTTCAACTACCCAGGTTTAAGGTATTCTTCCTACAGCTAAAATATGCATGTGGAACCCAGAGTATGATCAACCATGTGATCGGGAGACGTGTTCAAATATGTCTCAGTTTTCGTACCCTGGTACTCGGGTGCAACATTCCGGACGCTTTACTAACACTCTCCCGACTTGGAGAGTCAGTCCCTTTAACCTCCTGTTTAGCCCAGTTTGCAATTTCTGCGGAAGATGAACAGGAATAGCGAGAACCAATGAGAGACTAGCTGGAGGTGTCTGGACGGGCAAATTTAACTCTCATTTCCCACCAGGAAGAGGAATTAACCAAAGGCTCAGTGTGCCGTGCCGGAACCAGATTAGGGCCTGAAGCCATCCTGCGGTGTTGCGGCCAGCTCAAAAGAAAGCGAGTTGAAGAAAGGAGCTCAGGGGCACTGTAATTCACAAACCTGCAGAGTTATAAATGACAGCTATCGTCCAAAAATATACTGAAGTAAGGCTGCCAAGAGGACTTGAATGCGGGGCAGAATTGCAGGAAACCGATTTCAGGAGGTAGACAGGAATTGCATTGAAAGCATAGGAAAAGAGGCAGAACGTCCACAATGATGCACTTGGCCAAAAAGGGCGTATGCGTTTTTTCCTGAATATATTCAGGGAAAAACGCATACGCCCTTTTTGGCCAACCAAGCAAGCTTGCAAAGGAAATCTGCACTACAATGAAGTCTCACTTCCCCCCGGTCAAAAGGGCCATCTGAAAAAAGTGTAAAATCCAGCAAGGCAGGACAGGCCATGGAGAACTGAGAGCCTTGTTATGCTGCTGGGCGGGATGTAAATTGCCAACAGACACTCCGGAGAAGTGTATGGTGTTTCCTGAAACATCTAAAAAACAAAGCAACAGAGCCTAGGGCACTTCCACTTATGGTCCTATAGTTTAGGGAAATTAAAATCAAAAAGAAACAGCCACCCCAAAGTTTGGGACGCCTCTGTTTACAAGAACCTCGTTTACAGTACAAGTTCAACATCGCAGAAAATGAAAAATGGATAAAGAAGTTGTGGTATTTACTTACAAAGCAATATCACTCAGCAATGAAATCTATGTCATCAGGCCCTTAGCAGCACAATGAGTGGATTCAGGTATGATGATTCTAACTGAAATAAGTCACACAGAAAAAGAAACATCATAAGATATCACTAATACACGGAATATAAACTTGGCTACACAGGAACTGAATTACAAAACAGAACAGCGTCTCAAATTTAGAAAACCAACTTATGCTTGCTTAAGGGGAAAGGTGAGTTGGGGTGCTGCATAAAACCAGAGATTGAAATGAGCACAGATAAAGTTCCTTAAGCCAAATATGGAATAGACAAGAGCTACTCCTTGCTCAATGAAATGGACTCAACACCGCATATTAAACGCCTAAGAATGTACCTGACTAGTAAGTATCTTAAAACCTATGGATTGCTATGTCTCCGAAAGAGAATCAAGCGTGTGTACAGGGGCATAAACGCAGCAGTGATAGGATTGGAGAGGTTCGGTGAGCAAATGAAGACCCTTTGAAGTCAATTTGCATGGTACCCATTACACGGGTCTCAACTCTCCAGGTTTAAGGTATTCTTCCTTCAGCTAAAACATGCATGTGGAACCCAGAGTATGATCAACCGTGTGAACGGGAGACGTGTTCAGATATGTCTCAGTTTTCCTCCCCTGGTACTCGGGTGCAACATTCCAGATTCTTTACTAACACTCTCCCGACTTGGAGAGTCAGCGCCTTTAACCTCCTGTTTGGCCCAGTTTGCAATTTCTGCGGAAGATGAACAGGAATAGGGAGAACCAATGAGAGACTAGCTGGAGTTGTCTGGACGGGCAAATTTAACTCTCATTTCCCAGCAGGAAGAGGAAATAACCAAAGGCTCAGTGTGCCGTGCCGGAACCAGATTAGAGCCTGAAGCCATCCTGCGGTGTTGCGGCCAGCTCAAAAGAAAGCGAGTTGAAGAAAGGAGCTCAGGGGCACTGTAATTCACAAACCTGCAGAGTTATAAATGACAGCTATCGTCCAAAAATATACTGAAGTAAGGCTGCCAAGAGGACTTGAAAGCGGGGCAGAATTGCAGGAAACCGATTTCAGGAGGTAGACTGGAATTGCATTGAAAGCATAGGAAAAGAGGCAGAACGTCCACAATGATGCACTTGGCCAAAAAGGGCGTATGCGTTTTTTCCTGAATATATTCAGGGAAAAACGCATACGACCTTTTTGGCCAACCAAGCAAGCTTGCAAAGGAAATCTGCACTACAATGAAGTCTCACTTCCCCCCGGTCAAAAGGGCCATCTGAAAAAATTGTAAAATCCAGCAAGGCAGGACAGGCCATGGAGAACTGAGAGCCTTGTTATGCTGCTGGGCGGGATGTAAATTGCCAACAGACACTCGGGAGAAGTGTATGGTGTTTCCTGAAACATCTAAAAAACAAAGCAACAGAGCCTAGGGCACTTCCACTTATGGTCCTATAGCTTAGGGAAATTAAAATCAAAAAGACACAGCCACCCCAAAGTTTGGAACGGCTCTGTTTACAAGAACCTCGTTTACAGTACAAGTTCAACATCGCAGAAAGTGAAAAATGGATAAAGAACTTGTGGTATTTACTTACAAAGCAATATCACTCAGCAATGAAATCTATGTCATCAGGCCCTTAGCAGCACAATGAGTGGATTCAGGTATGATGATTCTAACTGAAATAAGTCACACAGAAAAAGAAACATCATAAGATATCACTAATACACGGAATATAAACTTGGCTACACAGGAACTGAATTCCAGATCAGAACAGCGTCTCAAATTTAGAAAACCAACTTATGCTTGCTTAAGGGGAAAGGTGAGTTGGGGTGCTGCATAAAACCAGAGACTGAAATGAGCACAGATAAAGTTCCTTAAGCCAAATATGGAATAGACAAGAGCTACTCCTTGCTCAACGAAATGGACTCAACACCACATATTAAACGCCTAAGAATGTACCTGACTAGTAAGTATCTTAAAACCTATGGATTGCTATGTCTCCGAAAGAGAATCAAGCATGTGTACAGGGGCATAAACGCAGCAGTGATAGGATTGGAGAGGTTCGGTGAGCAAATGAAGACCCTTTGAAGTCATATTGCATGGTACCCATTCCACGGGTTTCAACTACCCAGGTTTAAGGTATTCTTCCTACAGCTAAAATATGCATGTGGAACCCAGAGTATGATCAACCATGTGATCGGGAGACGTGTTCAAATATGTCTCAGTTTTCGTACCCTGGTACTCGGGTGCAACATTCCGGACGCTTTACTAACACTCTCCCGACTTGGAGAGTCAGTCCCTTTAACCTCCTGTTTAGCCCAGTTTGCAATTTCTGCGGAAGATGAACAGGAATAGCGAGAACCAATGAGAGACTAGCTGGAGGTGTCTGGACGGGCAAATTTAACTCTCATTTCCCACCAGGAAGAGGAATTAACCAAAGGCTCAGCGTGCCGTGCCGGAACCAGATTAGGGCCTGAAGCCATCCTGCGGTGTTGCGGCCAGGTCACAAGAAAGCGAGTTGAAGAAAGGAGCTCAGGGGCACTGTAATTCACAAACCTGCAGAGTTATAAATGACAGCTATCGTCCAAAAATATACTGAAGTAAGGCTGCCAAGAGGACTTGAATGCGGGGCAGAACTGTAGGAAACCGATTTCAGGAGGTAGACAGGAATTGCATTGAAAGCATAGGAAAAGAGGCAGAACGTCCACAATGATGCACTTGGCCAAAAAGGGCGTATGCGTTTTTTCCTGAATATATTCAGGGAAAAACGCATACGCCCTTTTTGGCCAACCAAGCAAGCTTGCAAAGGAAATCTGCACTACAATGAAATCTCACTTCCCCCCAGTCAAAAGGGCCATCTGAAAAAAGTGTAAAATCCAGCAAGGCAGGACAGGCCATGGAGAACTGGGAGCCTTGTTATGCTGCTGGGCGGGATGTAAATTGCCAACAGACACTCGGGAGAAGTGTATGGTGTTTCCTGAAACATCTAAAAAACAAAGCAACAGAGCCTAGGGCACTTCCACTTATGGTCCTATAACTTAGGGAAATTAAAATCAAAAAGAAACAGCCACCCCAAAGTTTGGGACGCCTCTGTTTACAAGAACCTCATTTACAGTACAAGTTCAACATCGCAGAAAATGAAAAATGGATAAAGAAGTTGTGGTATTTACTTACAAAGCAATATCACTCAGCAATGAAATCTATGTCATCAGGCCCTTAGCAGCACAATGAGTGGATTCAGGTATGATGATTCTAACTGAAATAAGTCACACAGAAAAAGAAACATCATAAGATATCACTAATACACGGAATATAAACTTGGCTACACAGGAACTGAATTCCAAAACAGAACAGCGTCTCAAATTTAGAAAACCAACTTATGCTTGCTTAAGGGGAAAGGTGAGTTGGGGTGCTGCATAAAACCAGAGATTGAAATGAGCACAGATAAAGTTCCTTAAGCCAAATATGGAATAGACAAGAGCTACTCCTTGCTCAATGAAATGGACTCAACACCGCATATTAAACGCCTAAGAATGTACCTGACTAGTAAGTATCTTAAAACCTATGGATTGCTATGTCTCCGAAAGAGAATCAAGCGTGTGTACAGGGGCATAAATGCAGCAGTGATAGGATTGGAGAGGTTCGGTGAGCAAATGAAGACCCTTTGAAGTCAATTTGCATGGTACCTATTACACGGGTCTCAACTCTCCAGGTTTAAGGTATTCTTCCTTCAGCTAAAACATGCATGTGGAACCCAGAGTATGATCAACCGTGTGAACGGGAGACGTGTTCAAATATGTCTCAGTTTTCCTCCCCTGGTACTCGGGTGCAACATTCCAGATTCTTTACTAACACTCTGCCGACTTGGAGAGTCAGCGCCTTTAACGTCCTGTTTGGCCCAGTTTGCAATTTCTGCGGAAGATGAACAGGAATAGGGAGAACCAATGAGAGACTAGCTGGAGTTGTCTGGACGGGCAAATTTAACTCTCATTTCCCACCAGGAAGAGGAAATAACCAAAGGCTCAGTGTGCCGTGCCGGAACCAGAATAGAGCCTGAAGCCATCCTGCGGTGTTGCGGCCAGCTCAAAAGAAAGCGAGTTGAAGAAAGGAGCTCAGGGGCACTGTAATTCACAAACCTGCAGAGTTATAAATGACAGCTATCGTCCAAAAATATACTGAAGTAAGGCTGCCAAGAGGACTTGAATGCGGGGCAGAATTGCAGGAAACCGATTTCAGGAGGTAGACAGGAATTGCATTGAAAGCATAGGAAAAGAGGCAGAACGTCCACAATGATGCACTTGGCCAAAAAGGGCGTATGCGTTTTTTCCTGAATATATTCAGGGAAAAACGCATACGCCCTTTTTGGCCAACCAAGCAAGCTTGCAAAGGAAATCTGCACTACAATGAAGTCTCACTTCCCCCCGGTCAAAAGGGCCATCTGAAAAAAGTGTAAAATCCAGCAAGGCAGGACAGGCCATGGAGAACTGAGAGCCTTGTTATGCTGCTGGGCGGGATGTAAATTGCCAACAGACACTCCGGAGAAGTGTATGGTGTTTCCTGAAACATCTAAAAAACAAAGCAACAGAGCCTAGGGCACTTCCACTTATGGTCCTATAGCTTAGGGAAATTAAAATCAAAAAGAAACAGCCACCCAAAAGTTTGGGACGCCTCTGTTTACAAGAACCTCGTTTACAGTACAAGTTCAACATCGCAGAAAATGAAAAATGGATAAAGAAGTTGTGGTATTTACTTACAAAGCAATATCACTCAGCAATGAAATCTATGTCATCAGGCCCTTAGCAGCACAATGAGTGGATTCAGGTATGATGATTCTAACTGAAATAAGTCACACAGAAAAAGAAACATCATAAGATATCACTAATACACGGAATATAAACTTGGCTACACAGGAACTGAATTACAAAACAGAACAGCGTCTCAAATTTAGAAAACCAACTTATGCTTGCTTAAGGGGAAAGGTGAGTTGGGGTGCTGCATAAAACCAGAGATTAAAATGAGCACAGATAAAGTTCCTTAAGCCAAATATGGAATAGACAAGAGCTACTCCTTGCTCAATGAAATGGACTCAACACCGCATATTAAACGCCTAAGAATGTACCTGACTAGTAAGTATCTTAAAACCTATGGATTGCTATGTCTCCGAAAGAGAATCAAGCGTCTGTACAGGGGCATAAACGCAGCAGTGATAGGATTGGAGAGGTTCGGTGAGCAAATGAAGACCCTTTGAAGTCAATTTGCATGGTACCCATTACACGGGTCTCAACTCTCCAGGTTTAAGGTATTCTTCCTTCAGCTAAAACATGCATGTGGAACCCAGAGTATGATCAACCGTGTGAACGGGAGACGTGTTCAGATATGTCTCAGTTTTCCTCCCCTGGTACTCGGGTGCAACATTCCAGATTCTTTACTAACACTCTCCCGACTTGGAGAGTCAGCGCCTTTAACCTCCTGTTTGGCCCAGTTTGCAATTTCTGCGGAAGATGAACAGGAATAGGGAGAACCAATGAGAGACTAGCTGGAGTTGTCTGGACGGGCAAATTTAACTCTCATTTCCCACCAGGAAGAGGAAATAACCAAAGGCTCAGTGTGCCGTGCCGGAACCAGATTAGAGCCTGAAGCCATCCTGCGGTGTTGCGGCCAGCTCAAAAGAAAGCGAGTTGAAGAAAGGAGCTCAGGGGCACTGTAATTCACAAACCTGCAGAGTTATAAATGACAGCTATCGTCCAAAAATATACTGAAGTAAGGCTGCCAAGAGGACTTGAAATCGGGGCAGAATTGCAGGAAACCGATTTCAGGAGGTAGACTGGAATTGCATTGAAAGCATAGGAAAAGAGGCAGAACGTCCACAATGATGCACTTGGCCAAAAAGGGCGTATGCGTTTTTTCCTGAATATATTCAGGAAAAAACGCATACGCCCTTTTTGGCCAACCAAGCAAGCTTGCAAAGGAAATCTGCACTACAATGAAGTCTCACTTCCCCCCGGTCAAAAGGGCCATCTGAAAAAAGTGTAAAATCCAGCAAGGCAGGACAGGCCATGGAGAACTGGGAGCCTTGTTATGCTGCTGGGCGGGATGTAAATTGCCAACGGACACTCGGGAGAAGTGTATGGTGTTTCCTGAAACATCTAAAAAACAAAGCAACAGAGCCTAGGGCACTTCCACTTATGGTCCTATAGCTTAGGGAAATTAAAATCAAAAAGACACAGCCACCCCAAAGTTTAGAACGGATCTGTTTACAAGAACCTCGTTTACAGTACAAGTTCAACATCGCAGAAAGTGAAAAATGGATAAAGAACTTTTGGTATTTACTTACAAAGCAATATCACTCAGCAATGAAATCTATGTCATCAGGCCCTTAGCAGCACAATGAGTGGATTCAGGTATGAAGATTCTAACTGAAATAAGTCCCACAGAAAAAGAAACATCATAAGATATCACTAATACACGGAATGTAAACTTGGCTACACAGGAACTGAATTCCAAAACAGAACAGCGTCTCAAATTTAGAAAACCAACTTATGCTTGCTTAAGGGGAAAGGTGAGTTGGGGTGCTGCATAAAACCAGAGATTGAAATGAGCACAGATAAAGTTCCTTAAGCCAAATATGGAATAGACAAGAGCTACTCCTTGCTCAACGAAATGGACTCAACACCCCATATTAAACGCCTAAGAATGTACCTGACTAGTAAGTATCTTAAAACCTATGGATTGCTATGTCTCCGAAAGAGAATCAAGCATGTGTACAGGGGCATAAACACAGCAGTGATAGGATTGGAGAGGTTCGGTGAGCAAATGAAGACCCTTTGAAGTCATATTGCATGGTACCCATTCCACGGGTTTCAACTACCCAGGTTTAAGGTATTCTTCCTACAGCTAAAACATGCATGTGGAACCCAGAGTATGATCAACCATGTGATCGGGAGACGTGTTCAAATATGTCTCAGTTTTCGTACCCTGGTACTCGGGTGCAACATTCCAGACGCTTTACTAACACTCTCCTGACTTGGAGAGTCAGTCCCTTTAACCTCCTGTTTGGCCCAGTTTGCAATTTCAGCGGAAGATGAACAGGATAGCGAGAACCAATGAGAGACTTGCTGGAGGTGTCTGGACGGGCAAATTTAACTCTCATTTCCCACCAGGAAGAGGAATTAACCAAAGGCTCAGCGTGCCGTGCTGGAACAAGATTAGGGCCTGAAGCCATCCTGCGGTGTTGCGGCCAGGTCACAAGAAAGCGAGTTGAAGAAAGGAGCTCAGCGGCACTGTAATTCACAAACCTGCAGAGTTATAAATGACAGCTATCGTCCAAAAATATACTGAAGTAAGGCTGCCAAGAGGACTTGAAAGCGGGGCAGAATTGCAGGAAACCGATTTCAGGAGGTAGACTGGAATTGCATTGAAAGCATAGGAAAAGAGGCAGAACGTCCACAATGATGCACTTGGCCAAAAAGGGCGTATGCGTTTTTTCCTGAATATATTCAGGAAAAAACGCATACGCCCTTTTTGGCCAACCAAGCAAGCTTGCAAAGGAAATCTGCACTACAATGAAGTCTCACTTCCCCCCCCCCCCCCGGTCAAAAGGGCCAACTGAAAAAAGTGTAAAATTCAGCAAGGCAGGACAGGCCATGGAGAACTGAGAGCCTTGTTATGCTGACGGGCAGGATGTAAATTGCCAACAGACACTCGGGAGAAGTGTATGGTGTTTCCTGAAACATCTAAAAAACAAAGCAACAGAGCCTAGGGCACTTCCACTTATGGTCCTATAGCTTAGGGAAATTAAAATCAAAAAGACACAGCCACCCCAAAGTTTGGGACGCCTCTGTTTACAAGAACCTCGTTTACAGTACAAGTTCAACATCGCAGAAAATGAAAAATGGATAAAGAAGTTGTGGTATTTACTTACAAAGCAATATCACTCAGCAATGAAATCTATGTCATCAGGCCCTTAGCAGCACAATGAGTGGATTCAGGTATGATGATTCTAACTGAAATAAGTCACACAGAAAAAGAAACATCATAAGGTATCAGTAATACACGGAATGTAAACTTGGCTACACAGGAACTGAATTCCAAAACAGAACAGCGTCTCAAATTTAGAAAACCAACTTATGCTTGCTTAAGGGGAAAGGTGAGTTGGGGTGCTGCATAAAACCAGAGATTGAAATGAGCACAGATAAAGTTCCTTAAGCCAAATATGGAATAGACAAGAGCTACTCCTTGCTCAACGAAATGGACTCAACACCCCATATTAAACGCCTAAGAATGTACCTGAGTAGTAAGTATCTTAAAACCTATGGATTGCTATGTCTACGAAAGAGAATCAAGCGTGTGTACAGGGGCATAAACGCAGCAGTAATAGGATTGGAGAGGTTCGGTGAGCAAATGAAGACCCTTTGAAGTCATATTGCATGGTACCCATTCCACGGGTTTCAACTACCCAGGTTTAAGGTATTCTTCCTACAGCTAAAACATGCATGTGGAACCCAGAGTATGATCAACCATGTGATCGGGAGACGTGTTCAAATATGTCTCAGTTTTCGTACCCTGGTACTCGGGTGCAACATTCCAGTCGCTTTACTAACACTCTCCTGACTTGGAGAGTCAGTCCCTTTAACCTCCTGTTTGGCCCAGTTTGCAATTTCAGCGGAAGATGAACAGGATAGCGATAACCAATGAGAGACTTGCTGGAGGTTTCTGGACGGGCAAATTTAACTCTCATTTCCCACCAGGAAGAGGAATTAACCAAAGGCTCAGCGTGCCGTGCTGGAACAAGATTAGGGCCTGAAGCCATCCTGCGGTGTTGCGGCCAGGTCACAAGAAAGCGAGTTGAAGAAAGGAGCTCAGGGGCACTGTAATTCACAAACCTGCAGAGTTATAAATGACAGCTATCGTCCAAAAATATACTGAAGTAAGGCTGCCAAGAGGACTTGAAAGCGGGGCAGAATTGCAGGAAACCGATTTCAGGAGGTAGACTGGAATTGCATTGAAAGCATAGGAAAAGAGGCAGAACGTCCACAATGATGCACTAGGCCAAAAAGGGCGTATGCGTTTTTTCCTGAATATATTCAGGAAAAAACGCATACGCCCTTTTTGGCCAACCAAGCAAGCTTGCAAAGGAAATCTGCACTACAATGAAGTCTCACTTCCCCCCGGTCAAAAGGGCCATCTGAAAAAATTGTAAAATCCAGCAAGGCAGGACAGGCCATGGAGAACTGAGAGCCTTGTTATGCTGCTGGGCGGGATGTAAATTGCCAACAGACACTCGGGAGAAGTGTATGGTGTTTCCTGAAACATCTAAAAAACAAAGCAACAGAGCCTAGGGCACTTCCACTTATGGTCCTATAGCTTAGGGAAATTAAAATCAAAAAGACACAGCCACCCCAAAGTTTGGAACGGCTCTGTTTACAAGAACCTCGTTTACAGTACAAGTTCAACATCGCAGAAAGTGAAAAATGGATAAAGAACTTGTGGTATTTACTTACAAAGCAATATCACTCAGCAATGAAATCTATGTCATCAGGCCCTTAGCAGCACAATGAGTGGATTCAGGTATGATGATTCTAACTGAAATAAGTCACACAGAAAAAGAAACATCATAAGATATCACTAATACACGGAATATAAACTTGGCTACACAGGAACTGAATTCCAAAACAGAACAGCGTCTCAAATTTAGAAAACCAACTTATGCTTGCTTAAGGGGAAAGGTGAGTTGGGGTGCTGCATAAAACCAGAGACTGAAATGAGCACAGATAAAGTTCCTTAAGCCAAATATGGAATAGACAAGAGCTACTCCTTGCTCAACGAAATGGACTCAACACCACATATTAAACGCCTAAGAATGTACCTGACTAGTAAGTATCTTAAAACCTATGGATTGCTATGTCTCCGAAAGAGAATCAAGCATGTGTACAGGGGCATAAACGCAGCAGTGATAGGATTGGAGAGGTTCGGTGAGCAAATGAAGACCCTTTGAAGTCATATTGCATGGTACCCATTCCACGGGTTTCAACTACCCAGGTTTAAGGTATTCTTCCTACAGCTAAAATATGCATGTGGAACCCAGAGTATGATCAACCGTGTGAACGGGAGACGTGTTCAAATATGTCTCAGTTTTCCTCCCCTGGTACTCGGGTGCTACATTCCAGATTCTTTACTAACACTCTGCCGACTTGGAGAGTCAGCGCCTTTAACGTCCTGTTTGGCCCAGTTTGCAATTTCTGCGGAAGATGAACAGGAATAGGGAGAACCAATGAGAGACTAGCTGGAGTTGTCTGGACGGGCAAATTTAACTCTCATTTCCCACCAGGAAGAGGAAATAACCAAAGGCTCAGTGTGCCGTGCCGGAACCAGAATAGAGCCTGAAGCCATCCTGCGGTGTTGCGGCCAGCTCAAAAGAAAGCGAGTTGAAGAAAGGAGCTCAGGGGCACTGTAATTCACAAACCTGCAGAGTTATAAATGACAGCTATCGTCCAAAAATATACTGAAGTAAGGCTGCCAAGAGGACTTGAAAGCGGGGCAGAATTGCAGGAAACCGATTTCAGGAGGTAGACTGGAATTGCATTGAAAGCATAGGAAAAGAGGCAGAACGTCCACAATGATGCACTTGGCCAAAAAGGGCGTATGCGTTTTTTCCTGAATATATTCAGGAAAAAACGCATACGCCCTTTTTGGCCAACCAAGCAAGCTTGCAAAGGAAATCTGCACTACAATGAAGTCTCACTTCCCCCCGGTCAAAAGGGTCATCTCAAAAAAGTATAAAATCCAGCAAGGCAGGACAGGCCATGGAGAACTGGGAGCCTTGTTATGCTGCTGGGCGGGATGTAAATTGCCAACAGACACTCGGGAGAAGTGTATGGTGTTTCCTGAAACATCTAAAAAACAAAGCAACAGAGCCTAGGGCACTTCCACTTATGGTCCTATAGCTTAGGGAAATTAAAATCAAAAAGACACACCCACCCCAAAGTTTGGAACGGCTCTGTTTACAAGAACCTCGTTTACAGTACAAGTTCAACATCGCAGAAAGTGAAAAATGGATAAAGAACTTTTGGTATTTACTTACAAAGCAATATCACTCAGCAATGAAATCTATGTCATCAGGCCCTTAGCAGCACAATGAGTGGATTCAGGTATGATGATTCTAACTGAAATAAGTCACACAGAAAAAGAAACATCAATAAATATCACTAATACATGGAATGTAAACTTCGCTACAGAGGAACTGAATTACAGAACAGAACAGGGTCTCAAATTTAGAAAACCAACTTATGCTTGCTTAAGGGGAAAGGTGAGTTGGGGTGCTGCATAAAACCAGAGATTGAAATGAGCACAGATAAAGTTCCTTAAGCCAAATATGGAATAGACAAGAGCTACTCCTTGCTCAACGAAATGGACTCAACACCCCATATTAAACGCCTAAGAATGTACCTGACTAGTAAGTATCTTAAAACCTATGGATTGCTATGTCTCCAAAAGAGAATGAAGCGTGTGTACAGGGGCATAAACGCAGCAGTGATAGGATTGGAGAGGTTCGGTGAGCAAACGAAGACCCTTTGAAGTCAATTTGCATGGTACCCATTACACGGGTCTCAACTCTCCAGGTTTAAGGTATTCTTCCTTCAGCTAAAACATGCATGTGGAACCCAGAGTATGATCAACCGTGTGAACGGGAGACGTGTTCAAATATGTCTCAGTTTTCCTCCCCTGGTACTCGGGTGCAACATTCCAGATTCTTTACTAACACTCTCCCGACTTGGAGAGTCAGCGCCTTTAACCTCCTGTTTGGCCCAGTTTGCAATTTCTGCGGAAGATGAACAGGAATAGGGAGAACCAATGAGAGACTAGCTGGAGTTGTCTGGACGGGCAAATTTAACTCTCATTTCCCACCAGGAAGAGGAAATAACGAAAGGCTCAGTGTGCCGTGCTGGAACCAGATTAGAGCCTGAAGCCATCCTGCGGTGTTGCGGCCAGCTCAAAAGAAAGCGAGTTGAAGAAAGGAGCTCAGGGGCACTGTAATTCACAAACCTGCAGAGTTATAAATGACAGCTATCGTCCAAAAATATACTGAAGTAAGGCTGCCAAGAGGACTAGAAAGCGGGGCAGAATTGCAGGAAACCGATTTCAGGAGGTAGACTGGAATTGCATTGAAAGCATAGGAAAAGAGGCAGAACGTCCACAATGATGCACTTGGCCAAAAAGGGCGTATGCGATTTTTCCTGAATATATTCAGGAAGAAACGCATACGCCCTTTTTGGCCAACCAAGCAAGCTTGCAAAGGAAATCTGCACTACAATGAAGTCTCACTTCCCCCCGGTCAAAAGGGCCATCTGAAAAAAGTGTAAAATCCAGCAAGGCAGGACAGGCCATGGAGAACTGAGAGCCTTGTTATGCTGCTGGGCGGGATGTAAATTGCCAACAGCCACTCTGGAGAAGTGTATGGTGTTTCCTGAAACATCTAAAAAACAAAGCAACAGAGCCTAGGGCACTTCCACTTATGGTCCTATAGCTTAGGGAAATTAAAATCAAAAAGACACACCCACCCCAAAGTTTGGAACGGCTCTTTTTACAAGAACCTCGTTTACAGTACAAGTTCAACATCGCAGAAAGTGAAAAATGGATAAAGAACTTTTGGTATTTACTTACAAAGCAATATCACTCAGCAATGAAATCTATGTCATCAGGCCCTTAGCAGCACAATGAGTGGATTCAGGTATGATGATTCTAACTGAAATAAGTCACACAGAAAAAGAAACATCATAAGATATCAGTAATACACGGAATGTAAACTTGGCTACAGAGGAACTGAATTCCAAAACAGAACAAGGTCTCAAATTTAGAAAACCAACTTATGCTTGCTTAAGCGGAAAGGTGAGTTGGGATGCTGCATAAAACCAGAGATTGAAATGAGCACAGATAAAGTTCTTTAAGCCAAATATGGAATAGACAAGAGCTACTCCTTGCTCAACGAAATGGACTCAACACTGCATATTAAACGCCTAAGAATGTACCTGAATAGTAAGTATCTTAAAACCTATGGATTGCTATGTCTCCGAAAGAGAATCAAGCATGTGTACAGGGGCATAAACGCAGCAGTGATAGGATTGGAGAGGTTCGGTGAGCAAATGAAGACCCTTTGATGTCATATTGCATGGTACCCATTCCACGGGTTCCAACTACCCAGGTTTAAGGTATTCTTCCTTCAGCTAAAACATGCATGTGGAACCCAGAGTATGATCAACCATGTGATCGGGAGACGTGTTCAAATATGTCTCAGTTTTCGTACCCTGGTACTCGGGTGCAACATTCCAGACGCTTTACTAACACTCTCCCGACTTGGAGAGTCAGTCCCTTTAACCTCCTGTTTAGCCCAGTTTGCAATTTCTGCGGAAGATGAACAGGAATAGCGAGAACCAATGAGAGACTAGCTGGAGGTGTCTGGACGGGCAAATTTAACTCTCATTTCCCACCAGGAAGAGGAATTAACCAAAGGCTCAGCGTGCCGTGCTGGAACAAGATTAGGGCCTGAAGCCATCCTGCGGTGTTGCGGCCAGCTCAAAAGAAAGCGAGTTGAAGAAAGGAGCTCAGGGGCACTGTAATTCACAAACCTGCAGAGTTATAAATGACAGCTATCGTCCAAAAATATACTGAAGTAAGGCTGCCAAGAGGACTTGAAAGCGGGGCAGAATTGCAGGAAACCGATTTCAGGAGGTAGACTGGAATTGCATTGAAAGCATAGGAAAAGAGGCAGAACGTCCACAATGATGCACTTGGCCAAAAAGGGCGTATGCGTTTTTTCCTGAATATATTCAGGAAAAAACGCATACGCCCTTTTTGGCCAACCAAGCAAGCTTGCAAAGGAAATCTACTCTACAATGAAGTCTCACTTCCCCCCGGTCAAAAGGGCCATCTGAAAAATGTGTAAAATCCAGAAAGGCAGGACAGGCCATGGAGAACTGGGAGCCTTGTTATGCTGATGGGCGGGATGTAAATTGCCAACAGACACTCGGGAGAAGTGTATGGTGTTTCCTGAAACATCTAAAAAACAAAGCAACAGAGCCTAGGGCACTTCCACTTATGGTCCTATAGCTTAGGGAAATTAAAATCAAAAAGACACAGCCACCCCAAAGTTTGGGACGCCTCTGTTTACAAGAACCTCGTTTACAGTACAAGTTCAACATCGCAGAAAGTGAAAAATGGATAAAGAAGTTGTGGTATTTACTTGCAAAGCAATATCACTCAGCAATGAAATCTATGTCATCAGGCCCTTAGCAGCACAATGAGTGGATTCAGGTATGATGATTCTAACTGAAATAAGTCACACAGAAAATGAAACATCATAAGGTATCAGTAATACATGGAATGTAAACTTGGCTACACAGGAACTGAATTACAGAACAGAACAGGGTCTCAAATTTAGAAAACCAACTTATGCTTGCTTAAGGGGAAAGGTGAGTTGGGGTGCTGCATAAAACCAGAGATTGAAATGAGCACAGATAAAGTTCTTTAAGCCAAATATGGAATAGACAAGAGCTACTCCTTGCTCAACGAAATGGACTCAACACCCCATATTAAACGCCTAAGAATGTACCTGACTAGTAAGTATCTTAAAACCTATGGATTGCTATGTCTCCAAAAGAGAATCAAGCGTGTGTACAGGGGCATAAACGCAGCAGTGATAGGATTGGAGAGGTTCGGTGAGCAAATGAAGACCCTTTGAAGTCAATTTGCATGGTACCCATTACACGGGCCTCAACTCTCCAGGTTTAAGGTATTCTTCCTTCTGCTAAAACATGCATGTGGAACCCAGAGTATGATCAACCGTGTGAACGGGAGACGTGTTCAAATATGTCTCAGTTTTCCTCCCCTGGTACTCGGGTGCAACATTCCAGATTCTTTACTAACACTCTCCCGACTTGGAAAGTCAGCGCCTTTAACCTCCTGTTTGGCCCAGTTTGCAATTTCTGCGGAAGATGAACAGGAATAGGGAGAACCAATGAGAGACTAGCTGGAGTTGTCTGGACGGGCAAATTTAACTCTCATTTCCCACCAGGAAGAGGAAATAACCAAAGGCTCAGTGTGCCGTGCCGGAACCAGTTTAGAGCCTGAAGCCATCCTGCGGTGTTGCGGCCAGCTCAAAAGAAAGCGAGTTGAAGAAAGGAGCTCAGGGGCACTGTAATTCACAAACCTGCAGAGTTATAAATGACAGCTATCGTCCAAAAATATACTGAAGTAAGGCTGCCAAGAGGACTTGAAAGCGGGGCAGAATTGCAGGAAACCGATTTCAGGAGGTAGACTGGAATTGCATTGAAAGCATAGGAAAAGAGGCAGAACGTCCACAATGATGCACTTGGCCAAAAAGGGCGTATGCGTTTTTTCCTGAATATATTCAGGAAAAAACGCATACGCCCTTTTTGGCCAACCAAGCAAGCTTGCAAAGGAAATCTGCACTACAATGAAGTCTCACTTCCCCCCGGTCAAAAGGGCCATCTGAAAAAAGTGTAAAATCCAGCAAGGCAGGACAGGCCATGGAGAACTGGGAGCCTTGTTATGCTGATGGGCGGGATGTAAATTGCCAACAGACACTCCGGAGAAGTGTATGGTGTTTCCTGAAACATCTAAAAAACAAAGCAACAGAGCCTAGGGCACTTCCACTTATGGTCCTATAGCTTAGGGAAATTAAAATCAAAAAGACACAGCCACCCCAAAGTTTGGAACGGCTCTGTTTACAAGAACCTCGTTTACAGTACAAGTTCAACATCGCAGAAAGTGAAAAATGGATAAAGAAGTTGTGGTATTTACTTACAAAGCAATATCACTCAGCAATGAAATCTATGTCATCAGGCCCTTAGCAGCACAATGAGTGGATTCAGGTATGATGATTCTAACTGAAATAAGTCACACAGAAAAAGAAACATCATAAGATATCAGTACTACACGGAATGTAAACTTGGCTACACAGGAACTGAATTCCAAAACAGAACAGGGTCTCAAATTTAGAAAACCAACTTATGCTTGCTTAAGGGGAAAGGTGAGTTGGGGTGCTGCATAAAACCAGAGATTGAAATGAGCACAGATAAAGTTCCTTAAGCCAAATATGGAATAGACAAGAGCTACTCCTTGCTCAACGAAATGGACTCAACACCCCATATTAAACGCCTAAGAATGTACCTGACTAGTAAGTATCTTAAAACCGATGGATTGCTATGTCTCCGAAAGAGAATCAAGCGTGTGTACAGGGGCATAAACGCAGCAGTGATAGGATTGGAGAGGTTCGGTGAGCAAATGAAGACCCTTTGAAGTCAGTTTGCATGGTACCCATTACACGGGTCTCAACTCTCCAGGTTTAAGGTATTCTTCCTTCAGCTAAAACATGCATGTGGAACCCAGAGTATGATCAACCGTGTGAACGGGAGATGTGTTCAAATATGTCTCAGTTTTCGTACCCTGGTACTCGGGTGCAACATTCCAGATTCTTTACTAAAACTCTCCCGACTTGGAGAGTCAGCGCCTTTAACTTCCTGTTTGGTCCAGTTTGCAATTTCTGCGAAAGATGAACAGGAATAGGGAGAACAAATGAGAGACTAGCTGGAGGTGTCTGGACGGGCAAATTTAACTCTGATTTCCCACCAGGAAGAGGAAATAACCAAAGGCTCAGTGTGCCGTGCCGGAACCAGATTAGAGCCTGAAGCCATCCTGCGGTGTTTCGGCCAGGTCACAAGAATGTGAGTTGAAGAAAGGAGCTCAGGGGCACTGTAATGCACAAACCTGCAGAGTTATAAATGACAGCTATCGTCCAAAAATATACTGAAGTAAGGCTGCCAAGAGGACTTGAAAGCGGGGCAGAATTGCAGGAAACTGATTTTAGGAGGTAGACAGGAATTGCATTGAAAGCATAGGAAAAGAGGCAGAACGTCCACAATGATGCACTTGGCCAAAAAGGGCGTATGCGTTTTTTCCTGAATATATTCAGGAAAAAACGCATACGCCCTTTTTGGCCAACCAAGCAAGCTTGCAAAGGAAATCTGCACTACAATGAAGTCTCACTTCCCCCCGGTCAAAAGGGCCATCTGAAAAAAGTGTAAAATCCAGCAAGGCAGGACAGGCCATGGAGAACTGGGAGCCTTGTTATGCTGATGGGCGGGATGTAAATTGCCAACAGACACTCGGGAGAAGTGTATGGTGTTTCCTGAAACATCTAAAAAACAAAGCAACAGAGCCTAGGGCACTTCCACTTATGGTCCTATAGCTTAGGGAAATTAAAATCAAAAAGACACAGCCACCCCAAAGTTTGGGACGCCTCTGTTTACAAGAACCTCGTTTACAGTACAAGTTCAACATCGCAGAAAGTGAAAAATGGATAAAGAAGTTGTGGTATTTACTTGCAAAACAATATCACTCAGCAATGAAATCTATGTCATCAGGCCCTTAGCAGCACAATGAGTGGATTCAGGTATGATGATTCTAACTGAAATAAGTCACACAGAAAAAGAAATATCATATGGTATCAGTAATACATGGAATGTAAACTTGGCTACACAGGAACTGAATTACAGAACAGAACAGGGTCTCATATTTAGAAAACCAACTTATGCTTGCTTAAGGGTAAAGGTGAGTTGGGGTGCTGCATAAAACCAGAGATTGAAATGAGCACAGATAAAGTTCCTTAAGCCAAATATGGAATAAACAAGAGCTACTCCTTGCTCAACGAAATGGACTCAACACCCCATATTAAATGCCTAAGAATGTACCTGACTAGTAAGTATCTTAAAACCTATGGATTGCTATGTCTCCGAAAGAGAATCAAGCATGTGTACAGGGGCATAAACGCAGCAGCGATAGGATTGGAGAGGTTCGGTGAGCAAATGAAGACCCTTTGAAGTCATATTGCATGGTACCCATTCCACGGGTTTCAACTACCCAGGTTTAAGGTATTCTTCCTACTGGAAAAACATGCATGTGGAACCCAGAGTATGATCAACCATGTGATCGGGAGACGTGTTCAAATATCTGTCAGTTTTCGTACCCTGGTACTCGGGTGCAACATTCCAGACGCTTTACTAACACTCTCCTGACTTGGAGAGTCAGTCCCTTTAACCTCCTGTTTGGCCCAGTTTGCAATTTCAGCGGAAGATGAACAGGATAGCGAGAACCAATGAGAGACTTGCTGGAGGTGTCTGGACGGGCAAATTTAACTCTCATTTCCCACCAGGAAGAGGAATTAACCAAAGCCTCAGCGTGCCATGCTGGAACAAGATTAGGGCCTGAAGCCATCCTGCGGTGTTGCGGCCAGGTCACAAGAAAGCGAGTTGAAGAAAGGAGCTCAGGGGCACTGTAATTCACAAACCTGCAGAGTTATAAATGACAGCTATCGTCCAAAAATATACTGAAGTAAGGCTGCCAAGAGGACTTGAAAGCGGGGCAGAATTGCAGGAAACCGATTTCAGGAGGTAGACTGGAATTGCATTGAAAGCATAGGAAAAGAGGCAGAACGTCCACAATGATGCACTTGGCCAAAAAGGGCGTATGCGTTTTTTCCTGAATATATTCAGGAAAAAACGCATACGCCCTTTTTGGCCAACTAAGCAAGCTTGCAAAGGAAATCTGCACTACAATGAAGTCTCACTTCCCCTCGGTCAAAAGGGCTATGTGGAAAAAGTGTAAAATCCAGAAAGGCAGGACAGGCCATGGAGAACTGGGAGCCTTGATATGCTGATGGGCGGGATGTAAATTGCCAACAGACACTCGGGAGAAGTGTATGGTGTTTCCTGAAACATCTAAAAAACAAAGCAACAGAGCCTAGGGCACTTCCACTTATGGTCCTATAGATTAGGGAAATTAAAATCAAAAAGACACAGCCACCCCAAAGTTTGGAACGGCTCTGCTTACAAGAACCTCGTTTACAGTACAAGTTCAACATCGCAGAAAGTGAAAAATGGATAAAGAAGTTGTGGTATTTACTTACAAAGCAATATCACTCAGCAATGAAATCTATGTCATCAGGCCCTTAGCAGCACAATGAGTGGATTCAGGTATGATGATTCTAACTGAAATAAGTCACACAGAAAAAGAAACATCATAAGATATCACTAATACACGGAATGTAAACTTGGCTACACAGGAACTGAATTCCAAAACAGAATAGGGTCTCAAATTTAGAAAACCAACTTATGCTTGCTTAAGGGGAAAGGTGAGTTGGGGTGCTGCATAAAACCAGAGATTGAAATGAGCACAGATAAAGTTCCTTAAGCCAAATATGGAATAGACAAGAGCTACTCCTTGCTCAACGAAATGGACTCAACACCCCATATTAAACGCCTAAGAATGTACCTGACTAGTAAGTATCTTAAAACCTATGGATTGCTATGTCTCCGAAAGAGAATCAAGCGTGTGTACAGGGGCATAAACGCAGCAGTGATAGGATTGGAGAGGTTCGGTGAGCAAATGAAGACCCTTTGAAGTCAGTTTGCATGGTACCCATTACAAGGGTCTCAACTCTCCAGGTTTAAGGTATTCTTCCTTCAGCTAAAACATGCATGTGGAACCCAGAGTATGATCAACCCTGTGAACGGGAGACGTGTTCAAATATGTCTCAGTTTTCCTCCCCTGGTACTCAGGTGCAACATTCCAGTTTCTTTACTAACACTCTCCCGAATTGGAGAGTCAGCGCCTTTAACCTCCTGTTTGGCCCAGTTTGCAATTTCTGCGGAAGATGAACAGGAATAGCGAGAACCAATGAGAGACTAGCTGGAGGTGTCTGGACGGGCAAATTTAACTCTCATTTCCCACCAGGAAGAGGAATTAACCAAAGGCTCAGCGTGCCGTGCCGGAACCAGATTAGGGCCTGAAGCCATCCTGCGGTGTTGCGGCCAGCTCAAAAGAAAGCGAGTTGAAGAAAGGAGCTCAGGGGCACTGTAATTCACAAACCTGCAGAGTTATAAATGACAGCTATCGTCCACAAATATACTGAAGTAAGGCTGCCAAGAGGACTTGAAAGCGGGGCAGAATTACAGGAAACCGATATCAGGAGGTAGACTGGAATTGCATTGAAAGCATATTAAAAGAGGCAAAACGTCCACAATGATGCACTTGGCCAAAAAGGGCGTATGCGTTTTTCCCTAAATATATTCAGGAAAAAACGCATACGCCCTTTTTGGCCAACCAAGCAAGCTTGCAAAGGAAATCTGCACTACAATGAAGTCTCACTTCCCCCCGGTCAAAAGGGCCATCTGAAAAAAGTGTAAAATCCAGAAAGGCAGGACAGGCCATGGAGAACTGGGAACCTTGTTATGCTGATGGGCGGGATGTAAATTGCCAACAGACACTCGGGAGAAGTGTATGGTGTTTCCTGAAACATCTAAAAACCAAAGCAACAGAGCCTAGGGCACTTCCACTTATGGTCCTATAGCTTAGGGAAATTAAAATCAAAAAGACACAGCTACCCCAAAGTTTGGGACGAGTCTGTTTACAAGAATCTCGTTTACCGTACAAGTTCAATATCACAGAAAGTGAAAAATGGATAAAGAACTTGTGGTACTTACGTACAATGCAGTATCACTCAGCAATGAAATCTATGTCATCAGGCCCGTAGCACCACAATGAGTGGATTCAGGTACGATGATTCTAACTGAAATAAGTCACACAGAAAAAGAAACATCATAAGATATCACTAATACACGGAATGTAAACTTGGCTACACAGGAACTGAATTCCAAAACAGAACAGGGTCTCAAATTTAGAAAACCACCTTATGCTTGCTTAAGGGGAAAGGTGAGTTGGGGTGCTGCATAATACCAGAGATTGAAATGAGCACAGATAAAGTTCCTTAAGCCAAATATGGAATAGACAAGAGCTACTCCTTGCTCAATGAAATGGACTCAACACCCCATATTAAACGCCAAAGAATGTACCTGACTAGTAAGTATCTTAAAACCTATGGATTGCTATGTCTCCGAAAGAGAATCAAGCCTGTGTACAGGGGCATAAACGCAGCAGTGATAGGATTGGAGAGGTTTGGTGAGCAAATGAAGACCCTTTGAAGTCATATTGCATGGTACCCATTCCACGGGTTTCAGTTACCCAGGTTTAATGTATTCTCCCTTCAGCTAAAACATGCATGTGGAACCTAGAGTATGATCAACCATGTGATCGGGAGACGTGTTCAAATATGTCTCAGTTTTCCTCCCCTGGTACTCGGGTGCAACATTCCAGACGCTTTACTAACACTCTCCCGACTTGGAGAGTCAGTCCCTTTAACCTCCTGTTTGGCCCAGTTTGCAATTTCTGCGGAAGATGAACAGGAATAGCGAGAACCAATGAGAGACTAGCTGGAGGTGTCTGGACGGGCAAATTTAACTCTCATTTCCCACCAGGAAGACGAATTAACCAAAGGCTCAGCGTGCCGTGCCAGAACCAGATTAGGGCCTGAAGCCATCCTGCGGTGTTGCGGCCAGGTCACAAGAAAGCGAGTTGAAGAAAGGAGCTCAGGGGCACTGTAATTCACAAACCTGCAGAGTTATAAATGACAGCTATCCTCCAAAAATAGACTGAAGTAAGGCTGCCAAGAGGACTTGAAAGCAGGGCAGAATTGCAGGAAACCGATTTCAGGAGGTAGACTGGAATTGCACTGAAAGCATAGGAAAAGAGGCAGAACGTCCACAATGATGCACTTGGCCAAAAAGGGCGTATGCGTTTTTTCCTGAATATATTCAGGAAAAAACGCATATGCACTTTTTGGCCAACCAAGCAAACTTGCAAAGGAAATCTGCACTATAATGAAGTCTCACTTCCCCCCGGTCAAAAGGGCCATCTGAAAAAAGTGTAAAATCCAGAAAGGCAGGACAGGCCATGGAGAACTGGGAGCATTGTTATGCTGATGGGCGGTATGCAAATGGCCAACAGACACTCGGGAGAAGTGTATGGTGTTTCCTGAAACATCTAAAAAACAAAGCAACAGAGCCTAGGGCACTTCCACTTATGGTCCTATAGCTTAGGGAAATTAAAATCAGAAAGACATAGCCACCCCAAAGTTTGGGACGCCTCTGTTTACAAGAACCTCGTTTACCGTACAAGTTCAATATCACAGAAAGTGAAAAATGGATAAAGAACTTGTGGTACTTACGTACAATGCAGTATCACTCAGCAATGAAATCTATGTCATCAGGCCCGTAGCAGCACAATGAGTGGATTCAGGTACGATGATTCTAACTGAAATAAGTCACACAGAAAAAGAAACATCATAAGATATCACTAATACACGGAATGTAAACTTGGCTACACAGGAACTGTATTCCAAAACAGAACAGGGTCTCAAATTTAGAAAACCACCTTATGCTTGCTTAAGGGGAAAGGTGAGTTGGGGTGCTGCATAAAACCAGAGATTGAAATGAGCACAGATAAAGTTCCTTAAGCCAAATATGGAATAGACAAGAGCTACTCCTTGCTCAATGAAATGGACTCAACACCCCATATTAAACGCCTAAAAATGTACCTGACTAGTAAGTATCTTAAAACCTATGGATTGCTATGTCTCCGAAAGAGAATCAAGCATGTGTTCAGGGGCATAAACGCAGCAGTGATAGGATTGGAGAGGTTTGGTGAGCAAATGAAGACCCTTTGAAGTCATATTGCATGGTACCCATTCCACGGGTTTCAGTTACCCAGGTTTAATGTATTCTTCCTTCAGCTAAAACATGCATGTGGAACCTAGAGTATTATCAACCATGTGATCGGGAGACATGTTCAAATATGTCTCAGTTTTCCTCCCCTGGTACTCGGGTGCAACATTCCAGACGCTTTACTAACACTCTCCCGACTTGGAGAGTCAGTCCCTTTAACCTCCTGTTTGGCCCAGTTTGCAATTACTGCGGAAGATGAACAGGAATAGTGAGAACCAATGAGAGACTAGCTGGAGGTGTCTGGACGGGCAAATTTAACTCTCATTTCCCACCAGGAAGAGGAATTAACCAAAGGCTCAGCGTGCCGTGCCGGAACCAGATTAGGGCCTGAAGCCATCGTGCGGTGTTGCGGCCAGCTCACAAGAAAGCGAGTTGAAGAAAGGAGCTCAGGGGCACTGTAACTCACAAACCTGCAGAGTTATAAATGACAGCTGTCGTCGAAAAATATACTGAAGTAAGGCTGCCAAGAGGACTTGAAAGCGGGGCAGAATTGCAGGAAACCGATTTCAGGAGGTAGACTGGAATTGCATTGAAAGCATAGGAAAAGAGGCAGCGCGTCCACAATGATGCACTTGGCCAAAGAGGGCGTATGTGTTTTTTCCTGAATATATTCAGGAAAAAACGCATACACACTTTTTGGCCAACCAAGCAAGCTTGCAAAGGAAATCTGCACTACAATGAAGTCTCACTTCCCCCCTGTCAAAAGGGCCATCTGAAAAAAGTGTAAAATCCAGAAAGGCAGGACAGGCCATGGAGAACTGGGAGCCTTGTTATGCTGATGGGCGGGATGTAAATTGCCAACAGACACTCGGGAGAAGTGTATGGTGTTTCCTGAAACATCTAAAAAACAAAGCAACAGAGCCTAGCGCACTTCCACTTATGGTCCTATAGCTTAGGGAAATTAAAATCAAAAAGACACAGCCACCTCAAAGTTTGGGACGCCTCTGTTTACAAGAACCTCGTTTACAGTACATGTTCAACGTCGCAGAAAGTGAAAAATGGATAAAGAATTTGTGGTATTTAATTACAAAGCAATATCACTCAGCAATGAAATCTATGTCATCAGGCCCATAGCAGCATAATGAGTGGATTCAGGTACGATGATTCTAACTGAAATAAGTCACACAGAAAAAGAAACATCATAAGATATCACTAATACACGGAATGTAAACTTGGCTACACAGGAACTGAATTCCAAAACAGAAGAGGGTCTCAAATTTAGAAAACCAACTTATCCTTGCTTAAGGGGAAAGGTGAGTTGGGGTGCTGCATAAACCAGAGATTGAAATGAGCACAGATAAAGTTCCTTAAGCCGAATATAGAATAGACAAGATCTACTCCTTGCTCAACGAAATGGACTCAACACCGCATATTAAACGCCTAAGAATGTACCTGACTAGTAAGTATCTTAAAACCTATGGATTGCTATGTCTCTGAAAGAGAATCAAGCATGTGTAAAGGGGCATAAACGCAGCAGTGATAGGATTGGAGAGGTTCGGTGAGCAAATGAAGACCCTTTGAAGTCATATTGCATGGTACCCATTCCACGGGCTTCAACTACCCAGGTTTAAGGTATTCTTCCTTCAGCTAAAACATGCATGTGGAACCTAGAGTATGATCAACCATGTGATCGGGAGACGTGTTCAAATATGTCTAAGTTTTCGTACCCTGGTACTCGGGTGCAACATTCCAGACGCTTTACTAACACTCTCCCGACTTGGAGAGTCAGTCCCTTTAACCTCCTGTTTGGCCCAGTTTGCAATTTCTGCGGAAGATGAACAGGAATAGCGAGAACCAATGAGAGACTAGCTGGAGGTGTCTGGATGGGCAAATTTAACTCTCATTTCCCACCAGGAAGAGGAATTAACCAAAGGCTCAGCGTGCCGTGCCGGAACCAGATTAGGGCCTGAAGCCATCCTGCGGTGTTGCGGCCACGTCACAAGAAAGCGAGTTGAAGAAAGGAGCTCAGGGTCACTGTAATTCACAAACCTGCAGAGTTATAAATGACAGGTATCATCCAAAAATATACTGAAGTAAGGCTGCCAAGAGGACTTGAAAGCGGGGCAGAATTGCAGGAAACCGATTTCAGGAGGTAGACTGGAATTGCATTGAAAGCATAGGAAAAGAGGCAGAACGTCCACAATGATGCACTTGGCCAAAAAGGGCGTATGCGTTTTTTCCTGAATATATTCAGGAAAAAACGCATACGCCCTTTTTGGCCAACCAAGCAAGCTTGCAAAGGAAATCTGCACTACAATGAAGTCTCACTTCCCCCCGGTCAAAAGGGCCATCTGAAAAAAGTGTAAAATCCAGCAAGGCAGGACAGGCCATGGAGAACTGGGAGCCTTGTTATGCTGCTGGGCGGGATGTAAATTGCCAACAGACAATAGGGAGAAGTGTATGGTGTTTCCTGAAACATCTAAAAAACAAAGCAACAGAGCCTAGGGCACTTCCACTTATGGTCCTATAGCTTAGGGAAATTAAAATCAAAAAGACACAGCCACCCCAAAGTTTGGGACGCCTCTGTTTACAAGAACCTCGTTTACAGTACAAGTTCAACATCGCAGAAAGTGAAAAATGGATAAAAAGCTGTGGTATTTACTTACAAAGCAATATCACTCAGCAATGAAATCTATGTCATCAGGCCCTTAGCAGCACAATGAGTGGATTCAGGTACGATGATTCTAACTGAAATAATTCACACAGAAAAAGAAACATCATAAGATATCAGTAATACACGGAATGTAAACTTGGCTACACAGGAACTGAATTACAGAACAGAACAGGGTCTCAAATTTAGAAAACCAACTTATGCTTGCTTAAGGGTAAAGGTGAGTTGGGGTGCTGCATAAAACCAGAGATTGAAATGAGCACAGATGAAGTTCCTTAAGCCAAATATGGAATAGACAAGAGCTACTCCTTGCTCAACGAAATGGACTCAACACCCCATATTAAACGCCTAAGAATGTACCTGACTAGTAAGTATCTTAAAACCTATGGATTGCTATGTCTCAAAAAGAGAATCAAGCATGTGTACAGGGGAATAAATGCAGCAGTGATAGGATTGGAGAGGTTCGGTGAGCAAATGCAGACCCTTTGAAGTCATATTGCATGGTACCCATTCCACGGGTCTCAACTCTCCAGGTTTAAGGTATTTTTCCTTCAGCTAAAACATGCATGTGGAACCCAGAGTATGATCAACCATGTGATCGGGAGACGTGTTCAAATATGTCTAAGTTTTCGTACCCTGGTACTCGGGTGCAACATTCCAGACACTTTACTAACACTCTCCCGACTTGGAGAGTCAGTCCCTTTAACCTCCTGTTTGGCCAAGTTTGCAATTTCTGCAGAAGATGAACAGGAATAGCGAGAACCAATGAGAGACTAGCTGGAGGTGTCTGGATGGGCAAATTTAACTCTCATTTCCCACCAGGAAGAGGAATTAACCAAAGGCTCAGCGTGCCGTGCCGGAACCAGATTAGGGCCTGAAGCCATCCTGCGGTGTTGCGGCCAGGTCACAAGAAAGCGAGTTGAAGAAAGGAGCTCAGGAGCACTGTAATTCACAAACCTGCAGAGTTATAAATGACAGCTATCGTCCAAAAATATACTGAAGTAAGGCTGCCAAGAGGACTTGAAAGCGGGGCAGAATTGCAGGAAACCGATTTCAGGAGGTAGACTGGAATTGCACTGAAAGCATAGGAAAAGAGGCAGAACGTCCACAATGATGCACTTGGCCAAAAAGGGCGTATGCGTTTTTTCCTGAATATATTCAGGAAAAAACGCATACGCCCTTTTTGGCCAACCAAGCAAGCTTGCAAAGGAAATCTGCACTACAGTGAAGTCTCACTTCCCCCCGGTCAAAAGGGCCATCTGAAAAAAGTGTAAAATCCAGAAAGGCAGCACAGGCCATGGAGAACTGGGAGCCATGTTATGCTGATGGGCGGGATGTAAATTGCCAACAGACACTCGGGAGAAGTGTATGGTGTTTCCTGAAACATCTAAAAAACAAAGCAACAGAGCCTAGGGCACTTCCACTTATGGTCCTATAGCTTAGGGAAATTAAAATCAAAAAGACACAGCCACCCCAAAGTTTGGGACGCCTCTGTTTACAAGAACCTCGTTTACCGTACAAGTTCAATATCACAGAAAGTGAAAAATGGATAAAGAACTTGTGGTACTTACGTACAATGCAGTATCACTCAGCAATGTAATCTATGTCATCAGGCCCGTAGCAGCATAATGAGTGGATTCAGGTACGATGATTCTAACTGAAATAAGTCACACAGAAAAAGAAACATCATAAGATATCACTAATACACAGAATGTAAACTTGGCTACACAGGAACTGAATTCCAAAACAGAACAGGGTCTCAAATTTAGAAAACCAACTTATGCTTGCTTAAGGGGAAAGGTGAGTTGGGGTGCTGCATAAAACCAGAGATTGAAATGAGCACAGATAAAGTTCCTTAAGCCAAATATGGAATAGACAAGAGCTACTCCTTGCTCAACGAAATGGACTCAACACCCCACATTAAACGCCTAAGAATGTACCTGACTAGTAAGTATCTTAAAACCTATGGATTGCTATGTCTCCAAAGGAGAATCAAGCATGTGTACAGGGGCATAAATGCAGCAGTGATAGGATTGGAGAGGTTCGGTGAGCTAATGAAGACCCTTTGAAGTCATATTGCATGGTACCCATTCCACGGGTCTCAACTCTCCAGGTTTAAGGTATTCTTCCTTCAGCTAAAACATGCATGTGGAACCCAGAGTATGAACAACCGTGTGAACGGGAGACGTGTTCAAATATGTCTCAGTTTTCCTCCCCTGGTACTCGGGTGCAACATTCCAGACGCTTTACTAACACTCTCCCCACTTGGAGAGTCAGCGCCTTTAACCTCCTGTTTGGCCCAGTTTGCAATTTCTGCGGAAGATGAACAGGAATAGGGAGAACCAATGAGAGACTAGCTGGAGGTGTCTGGACGGGCAAATTTAACTCTCATTTCCCATCTGGAAGAGGAAATAACCAAAGGCTCAGCGTGCCGTGCCGGAACCAGATTAGGGCCTGAAGCCATCCTGCGGTGTTGCGGCCAGCTCAAAAGAAAGTGAGTTGAAGAAAGGAGCTCAGGGGCACTGTAATTCACAAACCTGCAGAGTTATAAATGACAGCTATCGTCCAAAAATAGACTGAAGTAAGGCTGCCAAGAGGACTTGAAAGCGGGGCAGAATTGCAGGAAACCGATTTCAGGAGGTAGACTGGAATTGCATTGAAAGCATAGGAAAAGAGGCAGAACGTCCACAATGATGCACTTGGCCAAAAAGGGCGTATGCGTTTTTCCCTGAATATATTCAGGAAAAAACGCATACGCCCTTTTTGGCCAACCAAGCAAGCTTGCAAAGGAAATCTGCACTACAATGAAGTCTCACTTCCCCCCGGTCAAAAGGGCCATCTGAAAAAAGTGTAAAATCCAGAAAGGCAGGACAGGCCATGGAGAACTGGGAGCCTTGTTATGCTGCTGGGCGGGATGTAAATTGCCAACAGACACTGGGGAGAAGTGTATGGTGTTTCCTGAAACATCTAAAAAACAAAGCAACAGAGCCTAGGGCACTTCCACTTATGGTCCTATAGCTTAGGGAAATTAAAATCAAAAAGACACAGCCACCCCAAAGTTTGGGACGCCTCTGTTTACAAGAACCTCGTTTACCGTACAAGTTCAATATCACAGAAAGTGAAAAATTGATAAAGAACTTGTGGTACTTACGTACAATGCAGTATCACTCAGCAATGAAATCTATGTCATCAGGCCCGTAGCAGCATAATGAGTGGATTCAGGTACGATGATTCTAACTGAAATAAGTCACACAGAAAAAGAAACATCATAAGATATCACTAATACACGGAATGTAAACTTGGCTACACAGGAACTGAATTCCAAAACAGAACAGGGTCTCAAATTTAGAAAACCAACTTATGCTTGCTTAAGGGGAAAGGTGAGTTGGGGTGCTGCATAAAACCAGAGATTGAAATGAGCACAGATAAAGTTCCTTAAGCCAAATATGGAATAGACAAGAGCTACTCCTTGCTCAACGAAATGGACTCAACACCCCATATTAAACGCCTAAGAATGTACCTGACTAGTAAGTATCTTAAAACCTATGGATTGCTATGTCTCAAAAAGAGAATCAAGCATGTGTACAGGGGCATAAATGCAGCAGTGATAGGATTGGAGAGGTTTGGTGAGCAAATGAAGACCCTTTGAAGTCATATTGCATGGTACCCATTCCACGGGTCTCAACTCTCCAGGTTTAAGGTATTCTTCCTTCAGCTAAAACATGCATGTGGAACCCAGAGTATGATCAACCGTGTGAACGGGAGATGTGTTCAAATATGTCTCAGTTTTCCTCCCCTGGTACTCGGGTGCAACATTCCAGACGCTTTACTAACACTCTCCCCACTTGGAGAGTCAGCGCCTTTAACCTCCTGTTTGGCCCAGTTTGCAATTTCTGCGGAAGATGAACAGGAATAGGGAGAACCAATGAGAGACTAGCTGGAGGTGTCTGGACGGGCAAATTTAACTCTCATTTCCCACCAGGAAGAGGAAATAACCAAAGGCTCAGCGTGCCGTGCCGGAACCAGATTAGGGCCTGAAGCCATCCTGCGGTGTTGCGGCCAGCTCAAAAGAAAGTGAGTTGAAGAAAGGAGCTCAGGGGCCCGGTAATTCACAAACCTGCAGAGTTATAAATGACAGCTATCGTCCAAAAATATACTGAAGTAAGGCTGCCAAGAGGACTTGAAAGCGGGGCAGAATTGCAGGAAACCGATTTCAGGAGGTAGACTGGAATTGCATTGAAAGCATAGGAAAAGAGGCAGAACGTCCACAATGATGCACTTGGCCAAAAAGGGCCTATGCGTTTTTTCCTGAATATATTCAGGAAAAAACGCATACGCCCTTTTTGGCCAACCAAGCAAGCTTGCAAAGGAAATCTGCACTACAATGAAGTCTCACTTCCCCCCGGTCAAAAGGGCCATCTGAAAAAAGTGTAAAATCCAGAAAGGCAGGACAGGCCATGGAGAACTGGGAGCCTTGTTATGCTGATGGGCGGGATGTAAATTGCCAACAGACAATAGGGAGAAGTGTATGGTGTTTCCTGAAACATCTAAAAAACAAAGCAACAGAGCCTAGGGCACTTCCACTTATGGTCCTATAGCTTAGGGAAATTAAAATCAAAAAGACACAGCCACCCCAAAGTTTGGGACGCCTCTGTTTACAAGAACCTCGTTTACAGTACAAGTTCAACATCGCAGAAAGTGAAAAATGGATAAAGAAGCTGTGGTGTTTACTTACAAAGCAATATCACTCAGCAATGAAATCTATGTCATCAGGCCCTTAGCAGCACAATGAGTGGATTCAGGTACGATGATTCTAACTGAAATAATTCACACAGAAAAAGAAACATCATAAGATATCAGTAATACACGGAATGTAAACTTGGCTACACAGGAACTGAATTACAGAACAGAACAGGGTCTCAAATTTAGAAAACCAACTTATGCTTGCTTAAGGTTAAAGGTGAGTTGGGGTGCTGCATAAAACCAGAGATTGAAATGAGCACAGATGAAGTTCCTTAAGCCAAATATGGAATAGACAAGAGCTACTCCTTGCTCAACGAAATGGACTCAACACCCCATATTAAACGCCTAAGAATGTACCTGACTAGTAAGTATCTTAAAACCTATGGATTGCTATGTCTCCAAAAGAGAATGAAGCATGTGTACAGGGGCATAAATGCAGCAGTGATAGGATTGGAGAGGTTCGGTGAGCAAATGAAGACCCTTTGAAGTCATATTGCATGGTACCCATTCCACGGGTCTCAACTCTCCAGGTTTAAGGTATTCTTCCTTCAGCTAAAACATGCATGTGGAACCCAGAGTATGATCAACCGTGTGAACGGGAGATGTGTTCAAATATGTCTCAGTTTTCCTCCCCTGGTACTCGGGTGCAACATTCCAGACGCTTTACTAACACTCTCCCCACTTGGAGAGTCAGCGCATTTAACCTCCTGTTTGGCCCAGTTTGCAATTTCTGCGGAAGATGAACAGGAATAGGGAGAACCAATGAGAGACTAGCTGGAGGTGTCTGGACGGGCAAATTTAACTCTCATTTCCTATTTGGAAGAGGAAATAACCAAAGGCTCAGCGTGCCGTGCCGGAACCAGATTAGGGCCTGAATCCATCCTGCGGTGTTGCGGCCAGCTCAAAAGAAAGCGAGTTGAAGAAAGGAGCTCAGGGGCACTGTAATTCACAAACCTGCAGAGTTATAAATGACAGCTATCGTCCAAAAATATACTGAAGTAAGGCTGCCAAGAGGACTTGAAAGCGGGGCAGAATTGCAGGAAACCGATTTCAGGAGGTAGACTGGAATTGCATTGAAAGCATAGGAAAACAGGCAGAACGTCCACAATGATGCACTTGGCCAAAAAGGGCGTATGCGTTTTTTCCTGAATATATTCAGGAAAAAACGCATACGCCCTTTTTGGCCAACCAAGCAAGCTTGCAAAGGAAATCTGCACTACAATGAAGTCTCACTTCCCCCCGGTCAAAAGGGCCATCTGAAAAAAGTGTAAAATCCAGAAAGGCAGCACAGGCCATGGAGAACTGGGAGCCTTGTTATGCTGATGGGCGGGATGTAAATTGCCAACAGACAATAGGGAGAAGTGTATGGTGTTTCCTGAAACATCTAAAAAACAAAGCAACAGAGCCTAGGGCACTTCCACTTATGGTCCTATAGCTTAGGGAAATTAAAATCAAAAAGACACAGCCACCCCAAAATTTGGGACGCCTCTGTTTACAAGAACCTCGTTTACAGTACAAGTTCAACATCGCAGAAAGTGAAAAATGGATAAAGAAGCTGTGGTATTTACTTACAAAGCAATATCACTCAGCAATGAAATCTATGTCATCAGGCCCTTAGCAGCACAATGAGTGGATTCAGGTACGATGATTCTAACTGAAATAATTCACACAGAAAAAGAAACATCATAAGATATCAGTAATACACGGAATGTAAACTTGGCTACACAGGAACTGAATTACAGAACAGAACAGGGTCTCAAATTTAGAAAACCAACTTATGCTTGCTTAAGGGTAAAGGTGAGTTGGGGTGCTGCATAAAACCAGAGATTGAAATGAGCACAGATAAAGTTCCTTAAGCCAAATATGGAATAGACAAGAGCTACTCCTTGCTCAACGAAATGGACTCAACACCCCATATTAAATGCCTAAGAATGTACCTGACTAGTAAGTATCTTAAAACCTATGGATTGCTATGTCTCCAAAAGAGAATCAAGCATGTGTACAGGGGAATAAATGCAGCAGTGATAGGATTGGAGAGGTTCGGTGAGCAAATGAAGACCCTTTGAAGTCATATTGCATGGTACCCATTCCACGGGTCTCAACTCTCCAGGTTTAAGGTATTCTTCCTTCAGCTAAAACATGCATGTGGAACCCAGAGTATGATCAACCATGTGATCGGGAGACGTGTTCAAATATGTCTCAGTTTTCCTCCCCTGGTATTCGGGTGCAACATTCCAGACGCTTTACTAACACTCTCCCGACTTGGAGAGTCAGCGCCTTTAACCTCCTGTTTGGCCCAGTTTGCAATTTCTGCGGAAGATGAACAGGAATAGGGAGAACCAATGAGAGACTAGCTGGAGGTGTCTGGACGGGCAAATTTAACTCTCATTTCCCACCAGGAAGAGGAAATAACCAAAGGCTCAGTGTGCCGTGCCGGAACCAGATTAGGGCCTGAAGCCATCCTGCTGTGTTGCGGCCAGCTCAAAAGAAAGTGAGTTGAAGAAAGGAGCTCAGGGCACTGTAATTCACAAACCTGCAGAGTTATAAATGACAGCTATCGTCCAAAAATATACTGAAGTAAGGCTGCCAAGAGGACTTGAAAACGGGGCAGAATTGCAGGAAACCGATTTCAGGAGGTAGACTGGAATTGCATTGAAAGCATAGGAAAAGAGGCAGAACGTCCACAATGATGCACTTGGCCAAAAAGGGCGTATGCGTTTTTTCCTGAATATATTCAGGAAAAAACGCATACGCCCTTTTTGGCCAACCAAGCAAGCTTGCAAAGGAAATCTGCACTACAATGAAGTCTCACTTCCCCCCGGTCAAAAGGGCCATCTGAAAAAAGTGTAAAATCCAGAAAGGCAGCACAGGCCATGGAGAACTGGGAGCCTTGATATGCTGATGGGCGGGATGTAAATTGCCAACAGACACTCGGGAGAAGTGTATGGTGTTTCCTGAAACATCTAAAAAACAAAGCAACAGAGCCTAGGGCACTTCCACTTATGGTTCTATAGCTTAGGGAAATTAAAATCAAAAAGACACAGCCACCCCAAAGTTTGGGACGCCTCTGTTTACAAGAACCTCGTTTACCATACAAGTTCAACATCGCAGAAAGTGAAAAATGGATAAAGAACTTGTGGTACTTACGTACAATGCAGTATCACTTAGCAATGAAATCTATGTCATCAGGCCCGTAGCAGCATAATGAGTGGATTCAGGTACGATGATTCTAACTGAAATAAGTCACACAGAAAAAGAAACATCATAAGATATCACTAATACACAGAATGTAAACTTGGCTACACAGGAACTGAATTACAGAACAGAACAGGGTCTCAAATTTAGAAAACCAACTTATGCTTGCTTAAGAGGAAAGGTGAGTTGGGGTGCTGCATAAAACCAGAGATTGAAATGAGCACAGATAAAGTTCCTTAAGCCAAATATGGAATAGACAAGAGCTACTCCTTGCTCAACGAAATGGACTCAACACCCCATATTAAACGCCTAAGAATGTACGTGACTAGTAAGTATCTTAAAACCTATGGATTGCTATGTCTCCGAAAGAGAATCAAGCATGTGTACAGGGACATAAATGCAGCAGTGATAGGATTGGAGAGGTTCGGTGAGCAAATGAAGACCCTTTGAAGTCATATTGCATGGTACCCATTCCACGGGTCTCAACTCTCCAGGTTTAAGGTATTCTTCCTTCAGCTAAAACATGCATGTGGAACCCAGAGTATGATCAACCGTGTGAACGGGAGACGTGTTCAAATATGTCTCAGTTTTCGTACCCTGGTACTCGGGTGCAACGTTCCAGACGCTTTACTAACACTCTCCCGACTTGGAGAGTCAGTCCCTTTAACCTCCTGTTTGGCCCAGTTTGCAATTTCTGCGGAACATGAACAGGAATAGTGAGAACCAATGAGATACTAGCTGGAGGTGTCTGGACGGGCAAATTTAACTCTCATTTCCCACCAGGAAGAGGAATTAACCAAAGGCTCAGCGTGCCGTGCCGGAACCAGATTAGGGCCTGAAGCCAGCCTGCGGTGTTGCGACCAGGTCACAAGAAAGCGAGTTGAAGAAAGGAGCTCAGGGGCACTGTAATTCACAAACCTGCAGAGTTATAAATGACAGCTATCGTCCAAAAATATACTGAAGTAAGGCTGCCAAGAGGACTTGAAAGCGGGACAGAATTGCAGGAAACCGATTTCAGGAGGTAGACTGGAATTGCATTGAAAGCATAGGAAAACAGGCAGAACGTCCACAATGATGCACTTGGCCAAAAAGGGCGTATGCGTTTTTTCCTGAATATATTCAGGAAAAAACGCATACGCCCTTTTTGGCCAACCAAGCAAGCTTGCAAAGGAAATCTGCCCTACAATGAAGTCTCATTGCCCCCCGGTCAAAAGGGCCATCTGAAAAAAGTGAAAAATCCAGAAAGGCAGGACAGGCCATGGAGAACTGGGAGCCTTGTTATGCTGATGGGCGGGATGTAAATTGCCAACAGCCACTCTGGAGAAGTGTATGGTGTTTCCTGAAACATCTAAAAAACAAAGCAACAGAGCCTAGGGCACTTCCACTTATGGTCCTATAGCTTAGGGAAATTAAAATCAAAAAGACACAGCCACCCCAAAGTTTGGGACGCCTCCGTTTACAAGAACCTCGTTTACCGTACAAGTTCAATATCACAGAAAGTGAAAAATGGATAAAGAACTTGTGGTACTTATGTACAATGCAGTATCACTCAGCAATGAAATCTATGTCATCAGGCCCGAAGCAGCATAATGAGTGGATTCAGGTACGATGATTCTAACTGAAATAAGTCACACAGAAAAAGAAACATCATAAGATATCACTAATACACGGAATGTAAAATTGGCTACAGAGGAACTGAATTCCAATACAGAACAGGGTCTCAAATTTAGAAAACCAACTTATGCTTGCTTAAGGGGAAAGGTGAGTTGGGGTGCTGCATAAAACCAGAGATTGAAATGAGCACAGATAAAGTTCCTTAAGGCAAATATGGAATAGACAAGAGCTACTCCTTGCTCAACGAAATGGACTCAACACCCCATATTAAACGCCTAAGAATGTACCTGACTAGTAAGTATCTTAAAACCTATGGATTGCTATGTCTCCGAAAGAGAATCAAGCATGTGTACAGGGGCATAAACGCAGCAGTGATAGGATTGGAGAGTTTTGGTGAGCAAATGAAGACCCTTTGAAGTCATATCGCATGGTACCCATTCCATGGGTTTCAACTACCCAGGTTTAAGGTATTCTTCCTTCAGCTAAAACATGCATGTGGAACCCAGAGTATGATCAACCATGTGATCGGGAGACGTGTTCAAATATGTCTCAGTTTTCCTCCCATGGTACTCGGGTTCACCATTCCAGACGCTTTACTAACACTCTCCCGACTTGGAGAGTCAGTCCCTTTAACCTCCTGTTTGGCCCAGTTTGCAATTTCTGCGGAAGATGAACAGGAATAGCGAGAACCAATGAGAGACTAGCTGGAGGTGTCTGGACGGGCAAATTTAACTCTCATTTCCTACCAGGAAGAGGAATTAACCAAAGGCTCAGCGTGCCGTTCCGGAACCAGATTAGGGCCTGAAGCCATCCTGCGGTGTTGCGGCCAGCTCAAAAGAAAGCGAGTTGAAGAAAGGAGCTCAGGGGCACTGTAATTCACAAACCTGCAGAGTTATAAATGACAGCTATCGTCCAAAAATATACCGAAGTAAGGCTGCCAAGAGGACTTGAAAGCGGGGCAGAATTGCAGGAAACCGATTTCAGGAGGTAGACTGGAATTGCATTGAAAGCATAGGAAAAGAGGCAGAACGTCCACAATGATGCACTTGGCCAAAAAGGGCGTATGCGTTTTTTCCTGAATATATTCAGGAAAAAATGCATACGCCCTTTTTGGCCAACCAAGCAAGCTTGCAAAGGAAATCTGCACTACAATGAAGTCTCACTTCCCCCCGGTCAAAAGGGCCATCTGAAAAAAGTGTAAAATCCAGAAAGGCAGGACAGGCCATGGAGAACTGGGAGCCTTGTTATGCTGATGGGCGGGATGTAAATTGCCAACAGACAATAGGGAGAAGTGTATGGTGTTTCCTGAAACATCTAAAAAACAAAGCAACAGAGCCTAGGGCACTTCCACTTATGGTCCTATAGCTTAGAGAAATTAAAATCAAAAAGACACAGCCACCCCAAAGTTTGGGACGCCTCTGTTTACAAGAACCTCGTTTACCGTACAAGTTCAATATCACAGAAAGTGAAAAATGGATAAAGAACTTGTGGTACTTACGTACAATGCAGTATCACTCAGCAATGAAATCTATGTCATCAGGCCCTTAGCAGCACAATGAGTGGATTCAGGTATGATGATTCTAACTGAAATAAGTCACACAGAAAAAGAAACATCATAAGATATCAGTAATACACGGAATGTAAACTTGGCTACACAGGAACTGAATTCCAAAACAGAACAGGGTCTCAAATTTAGAAAACCAACTTATGCTTGCTTAAGGGGAAAGGTGAGTTGGGGTGCTGCATAAAACCAGAGATTGAAATGAGCACAGATAAAGTTCCTTAAGCCAAATATGGAATAGACAAGAGCTACTCCTTGCTCAACGAAATGGACTCAACACCGCATATTAAACGCCTAAGAATGTACCTGGCTAGTAAGTATCTTAAAACCTATGGATTGCTATGTCTCCGAAAGAGAATCAAGCATGTGTACAGGGGCATAAACGCAGCAGTGATAGGATTGGAGAGGTTCGGTGAGCAAATGAAGACCCTTTGAAGTCATATTGCATGGTACCCATTCCACGGGTTTCAACTACCCAGGTTTAAGGTATTCTTCCTTCAGCTAAAACATGCATGTGGAACCCAGAGTATGATCAACCGTGTGAACGGGAGACGTGTTCAAATATGTCTCAGTTTTCCTCCCCTGGTACTCGGGTGCAACATTCCAGACGCTTTACTAACACTCTCCCCACTTGAAGAGTCAGCGCCTTTAACCTCCTGTTTGGCCCAGTTTGCAATTTCTGCGGAAGATGAACAGGAATAGTGAGAACCAATGAGAGACTAGCTGGAGGTGTCTGGACGGGCAAATTTAACTCTCATTTCCCACCAGGAAGAGGAATTAACCAAAGGCTCAGCGTGCCGTGCCGGAACCAGATTAGGGCCTGAAGCCAGCCTGCGGTGTTGCGACCAGGTCACAAGAAAGCGAGTTGAAGAAAGGAGCTCAGGGGCACTGTAATTCACAAACCTGCAGAGTTATAAATGACAGCTATCGTCCAAAAATATACTGAAGTAAGGCTGCCAAGAGGACTTGAAAGCGGGGCAGAATTGCAGGAAACCGATTTCAGGAGGTAGACTGGAATTGCATTGAAAGCATAGGAAAAGAGGCAGAACGTCCACAATGATGCACTTGGCCAAAAAGGGCGTATGCGTTTTTTCCTGAATATATTCAGGAAAAAACGCATACGCCCTTTTTGGCCAACCAAGCAAGCTTGCAAAGGAAATCTGCCCTACAATGAAGTCTCACTGCCCCCCGGTCAAAAGGGCCATCTGAAAAAAGTGAAAAATCCAGAAAGGCAGGACAGGCCATGGAGAACTGGGAGCCTTGTTATGCTGATGGGCGGGATGTAAATTGCCAACAGCCACTCTGGAGAAGTGTATGGTGTTTCCTGAAACATCTAAAAAACAAAGCAACAGAGCCTAGGGCACTTCCACTTATGGTCCTATAGCTTAGGGAAATTAAAATCAAAAAGACACAGCCACCCCAAAGTTTGGGACGCCTCCGTTTACAAGAACCTCGTTTACCGTACAAGTTCAATATCACAGAAAGTGAAAAATGGATAAAGAACTTGTGGTACTTATGTACAATGCAGTATCACTCAGCAATGAAATCTATGTCATCAGGCCCGTAGCAGCATAATGAGTGGATTCAGGTACGATGATTCTAACTGAAATAAGTCACACAGAAAAAGAAACATCATAAGATATCACTAATACACGGAATGTAAACTTGGCTTCACAGGAACTGAATTACAGAACAGAACAGGGTCTCAAATTTAGAAAACCAACTTATGCTTGCTTAAGGGGAAAGGTGAGTTGGGGTGCTGCATAAAACCAGAGATTGAAATGAGCACAGATAAAGTTCCTTAAGGCAAATATGGAATAGACAAGAGCTACTCCTTGCTCAACGAAATGGACTCAACACCCCATATTAAACGCCTAAGAATGTACCTGACTAGTAAGTATCTTAAAACCTATGGATTACTATGTCTCCGAAAGAGAATCAAGCATGTGTACAGGGGCATAAACGCAGCAGTGATAGGATTGGAGAGGTTCGGTGAGCAAATGAAGACCCTTTGAAGTCATATTGCATGGTACCCATTCCACGGGTTTCAACTACCCAGGTTTAAGGTATTCTTCCTTCAGCTAAAACATGCATGTGGAACCCAGAGTATGATCAACCGTGTGAACGGGAGACGTGTTCAAATATGTCTCAGTTTTCCTCCCCTGGTACTCGGGTGCAACATTCCAGACGCTTTACTAACACTCTCCCCACTTGAAGAGTCAGCGCCTTTAACCTCCTGTTTGGCCCAGTTTGCAATTTCTGCGGAAGATGAACAGGAATAACGAGAACCAATGAGAGACTAGCTGGAGGTGTCTGGACGGGCAAATTTAACTCTCATTTCCCACCAGGAAGAGGAATTAACCAAAGGCTCAGCGTGCCGTGCCGGAACCAGATTAGGGCCTGAAGCCATCCTGCGGTGTTGCGGCCAGCTCAAAAGAAAGCGAGTTGAAGAAAGGAGCTCAGGGGCACTGTAATTCACAAACCTGCAGAGTTATAAATGACAGCTATCGTCCAAAAATATACTGAAGTAAGGCTGCCAAGAGGACTTGAAAGCGGGGCAGAATTGCAGGAAACCGATTTCAGGAGGTAGACTGGAATTGCATTGAAAGCATAGGAAAAGAGGCAGAACGTCCACAATGATGCACTTGGCCAAAAAGGGCGTATGCGTTTTTTCCTGAATATATTCAGGAAAAAACGCATACGCCCTTTTTGGCCAACCAAGCAAGCTTGCAAAGGAAATCTGCACTACAATGAAGTCTCACTTCCCCCCGGTCAAAAGGGCCATCTGAAAAAAGTGTAAAATCCAGAAAGGCAGGACAGGCCAAGGAGAACTGGGAGCCTTGTTATGCTGATGGGCGGGATGTAAATTGCCAACAGACACTCGGGAGAAGTGTATGGTGTTTCCTGAAACATCTAAAAAACAAAGCAACAGAGCCTAGGGCACTTCCACTTATGGTCCTATAGCTTAGGGAAATTAAAATCAAAAAGACACAGCCACCCCAAAGTTTGGGACGCCTCTGTTTACAAGAACCTCGTTTACCGTACAAGTTCAATATCACAGAAAGTGAAAAATGGATAAAGAACTTGTGGTACTTACGTACAATGCAGTATCACTCAGCAATGAAATCTATGTCATCAGGCCCGTAGCAGCATAATGAGTGGATTCAGGGACGGTGATTCTAACTGAAATAAGTCACACAGAAAATGAAACATCATAAGATATCACTAATACACGGAATGTAAACTTGGCTACACAGGAACTGATTTCTAATACAGAACAGGGTCTCAAATTTAGAAAACCAACTTATGCGTGCTTAAGGGGAAAGGTGAGTTGGGGTGCTGCATAAAACCAGAGATTGAAATGAGCACAGATAAAGTTCCTTAAGGCAAATATGGAATAGACAAGAGCTACTCCTTGCTCAACGAAATGGACTCAACACCCCATATTAAACGCCTAAGAATGTACCTGACTAGTAAGTATCTTAAAACCTATGGATTACTATGTCTCCGAAAGAGAATCAAGCATGTGTACAGGGGCATAAGCGCAGCAGTGATAGGATTGGAGAAGTTCGGTGAGCAAATGAAGACCCTTTGAAGTCATATTGCATGGTACCCATTCCACGGGTTTCAACTACCCAGTTTTAAGGTATTCTTCCTTCAGCTAAAACATGCATGTGGAACCTAGAGTATGATCAACCGTGTGAACGGGAGACGTGTTCAAATATGTCTCAGTTTTCCTCCCCTGGTACTCGGGTGCAACATTCTAGACGCTTTACTAACACTCTCCCCACTTGAAGCGTCAGCGCCTTTAACCTCCTGTTTGGCCCAGTTTGCAATTTCTGCGGAAGATGAACAGGAATAACGAGAACCAATGAGAGACTAGCTGGAGGTGTCTGGACGGGCAAATTTAACTCTCATTTCCCACCAGGAAGAGGAATTAACCAAAGGCTCAGCGTGCCGTGCCGGAACCAGATTAGGACCTGAAGCCATCCTGCGGTGTTGCGGCCAGCTCAAAAGAAAGCGAGTTGAAGAAAGGAGCTCAGGGGCACTGTAATTCACAAACCTGCAGAGTTATAAATGACAGCTATCGTCCAAAAATATACTTAAGTAAGGCTGCCAAGAGGACTTGAAAGCGGGGCAGAATTGCAGGAAACCGATTTCAGGAGGTAGACTGGAATTGCATTGAAAGCATAGGAAAAGAGGCAGAACGTCCACAATGATGCACTTGGCCAAAAAGGGCGTATGCGTTTTATCCTGAATATATTCAGGAAAAAACGCATACGCCCTTTTTGGCCAACCAAGCAAGCTTGCAAAGGAAATCTGCACTACAATGAAGTCTGACTTCCCGCCGGTCAAAAGGGCCATCTGAAAAAAGTGTAAAATCCAGAAAGGCAGGACAGGCCATGGAGAACTGGGAGCCTTGTTATGCTGATGGGCGGGATGTAAATTGCCAACAGACACTCGGGAGAAGTGTATGGTGTTTCCTGAAACATCTAAAAAACAAAGCAACAGAGCCTAGGGCACTTCCACTTATGGTCCTATAGCTTAGGGAAATTAAAATCAAAAAGACACAGCCACCCCAAAGTTTCGGACGCCTCTGTTTACAAGAACCTCGTTTACCGTACAAGTTCAATATCACAGGAAGTGAAAAATGGATAAAGAATTTGTGGTACTTACGTACAATGCAGTATCACTCAGCAATGAAATCTATGTCATCAGGCCCGTAGCAGCATAATGAGTGGATTCAGGTATGATGATTCTAACTGAAATAAGTCACACAGAAAAAGAAACATCATAAGATATCAGTAATACACGGAATGTAAACTTGGCTACACAGGAACTGAATTACAGAACAGAACAGGGTCTCAAATTTAGAAAACCAACTTATGCTTGCTTAAGGGTAAAGGTGAGTTGGGGTGCTGCATAAAAGCAGAGATTGAAATGAGCACAGATAAAGTTCCTTAAGCCAAATATGGAATAGACAAGAGCTACTCCTTGCTCAACGAAATGGACTCAACACCGCATATTAAATGCCTAAGAATGTACCTGAATAGTAAGTATCTTAAAACCTATGGTTTGCTATGTCTCCGAAAGAGAATCAAGCATGTGTACAGGGGCATAAACGCAGCAGTGATAGGATTGGAGAGGTTCGGTGAGCAAATGAAGACCCTTTGAAGTCATATTGCATGGTACCCATTCCACGGGTTTCAACTACCCATGTTTAAGGTATTCTTCATTCAGCTAAAACATGCATGTGTATCCTAGAGTATGATCAACCATGTGATCGGGAGACGTGTTCAAATATGTCTCAGTTTTCGTACCCTGGTACTCGGGCGCAACATTCCAGATGCTTTACTAACACTCTCCCGACTTGGAGAGTCAGTCCCTTTAACCTCCTCTTTGGCCCAGTTTGCAATTTCTGCGGAAGATGAACAGGAATAGCGAGAACCAATGAGAGACTAGCTGGAGGTGTCTGGACGGGCAAATTTAACTCTCATTTCCCACCAGGAAGAGGAATTAACCAAAGGCTTAGCGTGCCGTGCCGGAACCATATTAGAGCCTGAAGCCATCCTGCGGTGTTGCGGCCAGCTCACAAGAAAGCGAGTTGAAGAAAGGAGCTCAGGGGCACTGTAATTCACAAACCTGCAGAGTTATAAATGACAGCTATCGTCCAAAAATATACTGAAGTAAGGCTGCCAAGAGGACTTGAAAGCGGGGCAGAATTGCAGGAAACCGATTTCAGGAGGTAGACTGGAATTGCATTGAAAACATAGGAATCGAGGCAGAACGTCCACAATGATGCACTTGGCCAAAAGGAGCGTATGCGTTTTTTCCTGAATATATTCAGGATAAAACGCATACGCCCTTTTTGGCCAACCAAGCAAGCTTGCAAAGGAAATCTGCACTACAATGAAGTCTCACTTCCCCCCGGTCAAAAGGGCCATCTGAAAAAAGTGTAAAATCCAGAAAGGCAGGACAGGCCATGGAGAACTGGGAGCCTTGTTATTCTGATGGGAGGGATGTAAATTGCCAACAGCCACTAGGGAGAAGTGTATGGTGTTTCCTGAAACATCTAAAAAACAAAGCAACAGAGCCTAGGGCACTTCCACTTATGGTCCTATAGCTTAGGGAAATTAAAATCAAAAAGACACAGCCACCCAAAAGTTTGGGACGCCTCTGTTTACAAGAACCTCGTTTGCAGTACAAGTTCAACATCACAGAAAGTGAAAAATGGATAAAGAACTTGTGGTATTTACTTACAAAGCAATATCACTCAGCACTGTAATCTATGTCATCAGGCCCGTAGTAGCATAATGAGTGGATTCAGGTATGATGATTCTAACTGAAATAAGTCACACAGAAAAAGAAACATCATAAGATATCAGTAATACACGGAATGTAAACTTGGCTACACAGGAACTGAATTACAGAACAGAACAGGGTCTCAAATTTAGAAAACCAACTTATGCTTGCTTAAGGGGAAAGGTGAGTTGGGGTGCTGCATAAAACCAGAGATTGAAATGAGCACAGATAAAGTTCCTTAAGCCAAATATGGAATAGACAAGAGCTACTCCTTGCTCAACGAAATGGACTCAACACCCCATATTAAACGCCTAAGAATGTACCTGACTAGTAAGTATCTTAAAACCTATGGATTGCTATGTCTCCGAAAGAGAATCAAGCATGTGTACAGGGGCATAAACGCAGCAGTGATAGGATTGGAGAGTTTTGGTGAGCAAATGAAGACCCTTTGAAGTCATATCGCATGGTACCCATTCCATGGGTTTCAACTACCCAGGTTTAAGGTATTCTTCCTTCAGCTAAAACATGCATGTGGAACCCAGAGTATGATCAACCGTGTGAACGGGAGACGTGTTCAAATATGTCTCAGTTTTCCTCCCATGGTACTCGGGTTCACCATTCCAGACGCTTTACTAACACTCTCCCGACTTGGAGAGTCAGTCCCTTTAACCTCCTGTTTGGCCCAGTTTGCAATTTCTGCGGAAGATGAACAGGAATAGCGAGAACCAATGAGAGACTAGCTGGAGGTGTCTGGACGGGCAAATTTAACTCTCATTTCCCACCAGGAAGAGGAATTAACCAAAGGCTCAGCGTGCCGTTCCGGAACCAGATTAGGGCCTGAAGCCATCCTGCGGTGTTGCGGCCAGCTCAAAAGAAAGCGAGTTGAAGAAAGGAGCTCAGGGGCACTGTAATTCACAAACCTGCAGAGTTATAAATGACAGCTATCGTCCAAAAATATACCGAAGTAAGGCTGCCAAGAGGACTTGAAAGCGGGGCAGAATTGCAGGAAACCGATTTCAGGAGGTAGACTGGAATTGCATTGAAAGCATAGGAAAAGAGGCAGAACGTCCACAATGATGCACTTGGCCAAAAAGGGCGTATGCGTTTTTTCCTGAATATATTCAGGAAAAAACGCATACGCCCTTTTTGGCCAACCAAGCAAGCTTGCAAAGGAAATCTGCACTACAATGAAGTCTCACTTCCCCCCGGTCAAAAGGGCCATCTGAAAAAAGTGTAAAATCCAGAAAGGCAGGACAGGCCATGGAGAACTGGGAGCCTTGTTATGCTGATGGGCGGGATGTAAATTGCCAACAGACACTCGGGAGAAGTGTATGGTGTTTCCTGAAACATCTAAAAAACAAAGCAACAGAGCCTAGGGCACTTCCACTTATGGTCCTATAGCTTAGAGAAATTAAAATCAAAAAGACACAGCCACCCCAAAGTTTGGGACGCCTCTGTTTACAAGAACCTCGTTTACCGTACAAGTTCAATATCACAGAAAGTGAAAAATGGATAAAGAACTTGTGGTACTTACGTACAATGCAGTATCACTCAGCAATGAAATCTATGTCATCAGGCCCTTAGCAGCACAATGAGTGGATTCAGGTATGATGATTCTAACTGAAATAAGACACACAGAAAAAGAAACATCATAAGATATCAGTAATACACGGAATGTAAACTTGGCTACACAGGAACTGAATTCCAAAACAGAACAGGGTCTCAAATTTAGAAAACCAACTTATGCTTGCTTAAGGGGAAAGGTGAGTTGGGGTGCTGCATAAAACCAGAGATTGAAATGAGCACAGATAAAGTTCCTTAAGCCAAATATGGAATAGACAAGAGCTACTCCTTGCTCAACGAAATGGACTCAACACCGCATATTAAACGCCTAAGAATGTACCTGGCTAGTAAGTATCTTAAAACCTATGGATTGCTATGTCTCCGAAAGAGAATCAAGCATGTGTACAGGGGCATAAACGCAGCAGTGATAGGATTGGAGAGGTTCGGTGAGCAAATGAAGACCCTTTGAAGTCATATTGCATGGTACCCATTCCACGGGTTTCAACTACCCAGGTTTAAGGTATTCTTCCTTCAGCTAAAACATGCATGTGGAACCCAGAGTATGATCAACCGTGTGAACGGGAGACGTGTTCAAATATGTCTCAGTTTTCCTCCCCTGGTACTCGGGTGCAACATTCCAGACGCTTTACTAACACTCTCCCCACTTGAAGAGTCAGCGCCTTTAACCTCCTGTTTGGCCCAGTTTGCAATTTCTGCGGAAGATGAACAGGAATAGTGAGAACCAATGAGAGACTAGCTGGAGGTGTCTGGACGGGCAAATTTAACTCTCATTTCCCACCAGGAAGAGGAATTAACCAAAGGCTCAGCGTGCCGTGCCGGAACCAGATTAGGGCCTGAAGCCAGCCTGCGGTGTTGCGACCAGGTCACAAGAAAGCGAGTTGAAGAAAGGAGCTCAGGGGCACTGTAATTCACAAACCTGCAGAGTTATAAATGACAGCTATCGTCCAAAAATATACTGAAGTAAGGCTGCCAAGAGGACTTGAAAGCGGGGCAGAATTGCAGGAAACCGATTTCAGGAGGTAGACTGGAATTGCATTGAAAGCATAGGAAAAGAGGCAGAACGTCCACAATGATGCACTTGGCCAAAAAGGGCGTATGCGTTTTTTCCTGAATATATTCAGGAAAAAACGCATACGCCCTTTTTGGCCAACCAAGCAAGCTTGCAAAGGAAATCTGCCCTACAATGAAGTCTCACTGCCCCCCGGTCAAAAGGGCCATCTGAAAAAAGTGAAAAATCCAGAAAGGCAGGACAGGCCATGGAGAACTGGGAGCCTTGTTATGCTGATGGGCGGGATGTAAATTGCCAACAGCCACTCTGGAGAAGTGTATGGTGTTTCCTGAAACATCTAAAAAACAAAGCAACAGAGCCTAGGGCACTTCCACTTATGGTCCTATAGCTTAGGGAAATTAAAATCAAAAAGACACAGCCACCCCAAAGTTTGGGACGCCTCCGTTTACAAGAACCTCGTTTACCGTACAAGTTCAATATCACAGAAAGTGAAAAATGGATAAAGAACTTGTGGTACTTATGTACAATGCAGTATCACTCAGCAATGAAATCTATGTCATCAGGCCCGTAGCAGCATAATGAGTGGATTCAGGTACGATGATTCTAACTGAAATAAGTCACACAGAAAAAGAAACATCATAAGATATCACTAATACACGGAATGTAAACTTGGCTTCACAGGAACTGAATTACAGAACAGAACAGGGTCTCAAATTTAGAAAACCAACTTATGCTTGCTTAAGGGGAAAGGTGAGTTGGGGTGCTGCATAAAACCAGAGATTGAAATGAGCACAGATAAAGTTCCTTAAGGCAAATATGGAATAGACAAGAGCTACTCCTTGCTCAACGAAATGGACTCAACACCCCATATTAAACGCCTAAGAATGTACCTGACTAGTAAGTATCTTAAAACCTATGGATTACTATGTCTCCGAAAGAGAATCAAGCATGTGTACAGGGGCATAAACGCAGCAGTGATAGGATTGGAGAGGTTCGGTGAGCAAATGAAGACCCTTTGAAGTCATATTGCATGGTACCCATTCCACGGGTTTCAACTACCCAGGTTTAAGGTATTCTTCCTTCAGCTAAAACATGCATGTGGAACCCAGAGTATGATCAACCGTGTGAACGGGAGACGTGTTCAAATATGTCTCAGTTTTCCTCCCCTGGTACTCGGGTGCAACATTCCAGACGCTTTACTAACACTCTCCCCACTTGAAGAGTCAGCGCCTTTAACCTCCTGTTTGGCCCAGTTTGCAATTTCTGCGGAAGATGAACAGGAATAACGAGAACCAATGAGAGACTAGCTGGAGGTGTCTGGACGGGCAAATTTAACTCTCATTTCCCACCAGGAAGAGGAATTAACCAAAGGCTCAGCGTGCCGTGCCGGAACCAGATTAGGGCCTGAAGCCATCCTGCGGTGTTGCGGCCAGCTCAAAAGAAAGCGAGTTGAAGAAAGGAGCTCAGGGGCACTGTAATTCACAAACCTGCAGAGTTATAAATGACAGCTATCGTCCAAAAATATACTGAAGTAAGGCTGCCAAGAGGACTTGAAAGCGGGGCAGAATTGCAGGAAACCGATTTCAGGAGGTAGACTGGAATTGCATTGAAAGCATAGGAAAAGAGGCAGAACGTCCACAATGATGCACTTGGCCAAAAAGGGCGTATGCGTTTTTTCCTGAATATATTCAGGAAAAAACGCATACGCCCTTTTTGGCCAACCAAGCAAGCTTGCAAAGGAAATCTGCACTACAATGAAGTCTCACTTCCCCCCGGTCAAAAGGGCCATCTGAAAAAAGTGTAAAATCCAGAAAGGCAGGACAGGCCAAGGAGAACTGGGAGCCTTGTTATGCTGATGGGCGGGATGTAAATTGCCAACAGACACTCGGGAGAAGTGTATGGTGTTTCCTGAAACATCTAAAAAACAAAGCAACAGAGCCTAGGGCACTTCCACTTATGGTCCTATAGCTTAGGGAAATTAAAATCAAAAAGACACAGCCACCCCAAAGTTTGGGACGCCTCTGTTTACAAGAACCTCGTTTACCGTACAAGTTCAATATCACAGAAAGTGAAAAATGGATAAAGAACTTGTGGTACTTACGTACAATGCAGTATCACTCAGCAATGAAATCTATGTCATCAGGCCCGTAGCAGCATAATGAGTGGATTCAGGGACGGTGATTCTAACTGAAATAAGTCACACAGAAAAAGAAACATCATAAGATATCACTAATACACGGAATGTAAACTTGGCTACACAGGAACTGATTTCTAATACAGAACAGGGTCTCAAATTTAGAAAACCAACTTATGCGTGCTTAAGGGGAAAGGTGAGTTGGGGTGCTGCATAAAACCAGAGATTGAAATGAGCACAGATAAAGTTCCTTAAGGCAAATATGGAATAGACAAGAGCTACTCCTTGCTCAACGAAATGGACTCAACACCCCATATTAAACGCCTAAGAATGTACCTGACTAGTAAGTATCTTAAAACCTATGGATTACTATGTCTCCGAAAGAGAATCAAGCATGTGTACAGGGGCAGAAGCGCAGCAGTGATAGGATTAGAGAGGTTCGGTGAGCAAATGAAGACCCTTTGAAGTCATATTGCATGGCACCCATTCTACGGGTCTCAACTACCCAGGTTTAAGGTATTCTTCCTTCAGCTAAAACATGCATGTGGAACCTAGAGTATGATCAACCATGTGATCGGGAGACGTGTTCAAATATGTCTCAGTTTTCGTACCCTGGTACTCGGGTGCAACGTTCCAGACGCTTTACTAACACTCTCCCGACTTGGAGAGTCAGTCCCTTTAACCTCCTGTTTGGCCCAGTTTGCAATTTCTGCGGAAGATGAACAGGAATAGGGAGAACCAATGAGAGACTAGCTGGAGGTGTCTGGACGGGCAAATTTAACTCTCATTTCCCACCAGGAAGAGGAATTAACCAAAGGCTCAGCGTGCCGTGCCGGAACCAGATTAGGGCCTGAAGCCATCCTGCGGTGTTGCGGCCAGCTCAAAAGAAAGCGAGTTGAAGAAAGGAGCTCAGGGGCACTGTAATTCACAAACCTGCAGAGTTATAAATGACAGCTATCGTCCAAAAATATACTGAAGTAAGGCTGCCAAGAGGACTTGAAAGCGGGGCAGAATTGCAGGAAACCGATTTCAGGAGGTAGACTGGAATTGCATTGAAAGCATAGGAAAAGAGGCAGAACGTCCACAATGATGCACTTGGCCAAAAAGGGCGTATGCGTTTTTTCCTGAATATATTCAGGAAAAAACGCATACGCCCTTTTTGGCCAACCAAGCAAGCTTGCAAAGGAAATCTGCACTACAATGAAGTCTCACTTCCCCCCGGTCAAAAGGGCCATCTGAAAAAAGTGTAAAATCCAGAAAGGCAGGACAGGCCATGGAGAACTGGGAGCCTTGTTATGCTGATGGGCGGGATGTAAATTGCCAACAGACACTCGGGAGAAGTGTATGGTGTTTCCTGAAACATCTAAAAAACAAAGCAACAGAGCCTAGGGCACTTCCACTTATGGTCCTATAGCTTAGGGAAATTAAAATCAAAAAGACACAGCCACCCCAAAGTTTGGGACGCCTCTGTTTACAAGAACCTCGTTTACTGTACAAGTTCAATATCACAGAAAGTGAAAAATGGATAAAGAACTTGTGGTACTTACGTACAATGCAGTATCACTCAGCAATGAAATCTATGTCATCAGGCCCATAGCAGCATAATGAGTGGATTCAGGTACGGTGATTCTAACTGAAATAAGTCACACAGAAAATGAAACATCATAAGATATCACTAATACACGGAATGTAAACTTGGCTACACAGGAACTGATTTCTAATACAGAACAGGGTCTCAAATTTAGAAAACCAACTTATGCGTGCTTAAGGGGAAAGGTGAGTTGGGGTGCTGCATAAAACCAGAGATTGAAATGAGCACAGATAAAGTTCCTTAAGGCAAATATGGAATAGACAAGAGCTACTCCTTGCTCAACGAAATGGACTCAACACCCCATATTAAACGCCTAAGAATGTACCTGACTAGTAAGTATCTTAAAACCTATGGATTACTATGTCTCCGAAAGAGAATCAAGCATGTGTACAGGGGCAGAAGCGCAGCAGTGATAGGATTGGAGAGGTTCGGTGAGCAAATGAAGACCCTTTGAAGTCATATTGCATGGCACCCATTCTACGGGTCTCAACTACCCAGGTTTAAGGTATTCTTCCTTCAGCTAAAACATGCATGTGGAACCTAGAGTATGATCAACCGTGTGATCGGGAGACGTGTTCAAATATGTCTCAGTTTTCGTACCCTGGTACTCGGGTGCAACGTTCCAGACGCTTTACTAACACTCTCCCGACTTGGAGAGTCAGTCCCTTTAACCTCCTGTTTGGCCCAGTTTGCAATTTCTGCGGAAGATGAACAGGAATAGTGAGAACCAATGAGAGACTAGCTGGAGGTGTCTGGACGGGCAAATTTAACTCTCATTTCCCACCAGGAAGAGGAATTAACCAAAGGCTCAGCGTGCCGTGCCGGAACCAGATTAGGGCCTGAAGCCAGCCTGCGGTGTTGCGGCCAGGTCACAAGAAAGCGAGTTGAAGAAAGGAGCTCAGGGGCACTGTAATTCACAAACCTGCAGAGTTATAAATGACAGCTATCGTCCAAAAATATACTGAAGTAAGGCTGCCAAGAGGACTTGAAAGCGGGGCAGAATTGCAGGAAACCGATTTCAGGAGGTAGACTGGAATTGCATTGAAAGCATAGGAAAAGAGGCAGAACGTCCACAATGATGCACTTGGCCAAAAAGGGCGTATGCGTTTTTTCCTGAATATATTCAGGAAAAAACGCATACGCCGTTTTTGGCCAACCAAGCAAGCTTGCAAAGGAAATCTGCACTACAATGAAGTCTCACTGCCCCCTGTCAAAAGGGCCATCTGAAAAAAGTATAAAATCCAGAAGGCAGGACAGGCCATGGAGAACTGGGAGCCTTGTTATGCTGATGGGCGGGATGTAAATTGCCAACAGCCACTGGGGAGAAGTGTATGGTGTTTCCTGAAACATCTAAAAAACAAAGCAACAGAGCCTAGGGCACTTCCACTTATGGTCCTATAGCTTAGGGAAATTAAAATCAAAAAGACACAGCCACCCCAAAGTTTGGGACGCCTCCGTTTACAAGAACCTCGTTTACCGTACAAGTTCAATATCACAGAAAGTGAAAAATGGATAAAGAACATGTGGTACTTACGTACAATGCAGTATCACTCAGCAATGAAATCTATGTCATCAGGCCCGAAGCAGCATAATGAGTGGATTCAGGTACGATGATTCTAACTGAAATAAGTCACACAGAAAAAGAAACATCATAAGATATCACTAATACACGGAATGTAAAATTGGCTACACAGGAACTGAATTCCAATACAGAACAGGGTCTCAAATTTAGAAAACCAACTTATGCTTGCTTAAGGGGAAAGGTGAGTTGGGGTGCTGCATAAAACCAGAGATTGAAATGAGCACAGATAAAGTTCCTTAAGGCAAATATGGAATAGACAAGAGCTACTCCTTGCTCAACGAAATGGACTCAACACCCCATATTAAACGCCTAAGAATGTACCTGACTAGTAAGTATCTTAAAACCTATGGATTACTATGTCTCCGAAAGAGAATCAAGCATGTGTACAGGGGCATAAACGCAGCAGTGATAGGATTGGAGAGGTTCGGTGAGCAAATGAAGACCCTTTGAAGTCATATTGCATGGTACCCATTCCACGGGTTTCACCTACCCAGGTTTAAGGTATTCTTCCTTCAGCTAAAACATGCATGTGGAACCCAGAGTATGATCAACCGTGTGAACGGGAGACGTGTTCAAATATGTCTCAGTTTTCCTCCCCTGGTACTCCGGTGCAACGTTCCAGACCCTTTACTAACACTCTCCCGACTTGGAGAGTCAGTCCCTTTAACCTCCTGTTTGGCCCAGTTTGCAATTTCTGCGGAACATGAACAGGAATAGTGAGAACCAATGAGAGACTAGCTGGAGGTGTCTGGACGGGCAAATTTAACTCTCATTTCCCACCAGGAAGAGGAATTAACCAAAGGCTCAGCGTGCCGTGCCGGAACCAGATTAGGGCCTGAAGCCAGCCTGCGGTGTTGCGACCAGGTCACAAGAAAGCGAGTTGAAGAAAGGAGCTCAGGGGCACTGTAATTCACAAACCTGCAGAGTTATAAATGACAGCTATCGTCCAAAAATATACTGAAGTAAGGCTGCCAAGAGGACTTGAAAGCGGGGCAGAATTGCAGGAAACCGATTTCAGGAGGTAGACTGGAATTGCATTGAAAGCATAGGAAGAGAGGCAGAACGTCCACAATGATGCACTTGGCCAAAAAGGGCGTATGCGTTTTTTCCTGAATATATTCAGGAAAAAACGCATACGCCCTTTTTGGCCAACCAAGCAAGCTTGCAAAGGAAATCTGCCCTACAATGAAGTCTCACTGCACCCCGGTCAAAAGGGCCATCTGAAAAAAGTGAAAAATCCAGCAAGGCAGGACAGGCCATGGAGAACTGGGAGCCTTGTTATGCTGATGGGCGGGATGTAAATTGCCAACAGCCACTCTGGAGAAGTGTATGGTGTTTCCTGAAACATCTAAAAAACAAAGCAACAGAGCCTAGGGCACTTCCACTTATGGTCCTATAGCTTAGGGAAATTAAAATAAAAAAGACACAGCCACCCCAAAGTTTGGGACGCCTCTGTTTACAAGAACCTCCTTTACCGTACAATTTCAATATCACAGAAAGTGAAAAATGGATAAAGAACTTGTGGTACTTTTGTACAATGCAGTATCACTCAGCAATGAAATCTATGTCATCAGGCCCGTAGCAGCATAATGAGTGGATTCAGGTACGATGATTCTAACTGAAATAAGTCACACAGAAAAAGAAACATCATAAGATATCACTAATACACGGAATGTAAAATTGGCTACAGAGGAACTGAATTCCAATACAGAACAGGGTCTCAAATTTAGAAAACCAACTTATGCTTGCTTAAGGGGAAAGGTGAGTTGGGGTGCTGCATAAAACCAGAGATTGAAATGAGCACAGATAAAGTTCCTTAAGCCAAATATGGAATAGACAAGAGCTACTCCTTGCTCAACGAAATGGACTCAACACCCCATATTAAACGCCTAAGAATGTACCTGACTAGTAAGTATCTTAAAACCTATGGATTACTATGTCTCCGAAAGAGAATCAAGCATGTGTACAGGGGCATAAACGCAGCAGTGATAGGATTGCAGAGGTTCGGTGAGCAAATGAAGACCCTTTGAAGTCATATTGCATGGTACCCATTCCACGGGTTTCAACTACCCAGGTTTAAGGTATTCTTCCTTCAGCTAAAACATGCATGTGGAACCCAGAGTATGATCAACCGTGTGAACGGGAGACGTGTTCAAATATGTCTCAGTTTTCCTCCCCTGGTACTCGGGTGCAACATTCCAGACGCTTTACTAACACTCTCCCCACTTGAAGAGTCAGCGCCTTTAACCTCCTGTTTGGCCCAGTTTGCAATTTCTGCGGAAGATGAACAGGAATAACGAGAACCAATGAGAGACTAGCTGGAGGTGTCTGGACGGGCAAATTTAACTCTCATTTCCCACCAGGAAGAGGAATTAACCAAAGGCTCAGCGTGCCGTGCCGGAACCAGATTAGGGCCTGAAGCCATCCTGCGGTGTTGCGGCCAGCTCAAAAGAAAGCGAGTTGAAGAAAGGAGCTCAGGGGCACTGTAATTCACAAACCTGCAGAGTTATAAATGACAGCTATCGTCCAAAAATATACTGAAGTAAGGCTGCCAAGAGGACTTGAAAGCGGGGCAGAATTGCAGGAAACCGATTTCAGGAGGTAGACTGGAATTGCATTGAAAGCATAGGAAAAGAGGCAGAACGTCCACAATGATGCACTTGGCCAAAAAGGGCGTATGCGTTTTTTCCTGAATATATTCAGGAAAAAACGCATACGCCCTTTTTGGCCAACCAAGCAAGCTTGCAAAGGAAATCTGCACTACAATGAAGTCTCACTTCCCCCCGGTCAAAAGGGCCATCTGAAAAAAGTGTAAAATCCAGAAAGGCAGGACAGGCCAAGGAGAACTGGGAGCCTTGTTATGCTGATGGGCGGGATGTAAATTGCCAACAGACACTCGGGAGAAGTGTATGGTGTTTCCTGAAACATCTAAAAAACAAAGCAACAGAGCCTAGGGCACTTCCACTTATGGTCCTATAGCTTAGGGAAATTAAAATCAAAAAGACACAGCCACCCCAAAGTTTGGGACGCCTCTGTTTACAAGAACCTCGTTTACCGTACAAGTTCAATATCACAGAAAGTGAAAAATGGATAAAGAACTTGTGGTACTTACGTACAATGCAGTATCACTCAGCAATGAAATCTATGTCATCAGGCCCGTAGCAGCATAATGAGTGGATTCAGGGACGGTGATTCTAACTGAAATAAGTCACACAGAAAATGAAACATCATAAGATATCACTAATACACGGAATGTAAACTTGGCTACACAGGAACTGATTTCTAATACAGAACAGGGTCTCAAATTTAGAAAACCAACTTATGCGTGCTTAAGGGGAAAGGTGAGTTGGGGTGCTGCATAAAACCAGAGATTGAAATGAGCACAGATAAAGTTCCTTAAGGCAAATATGGAATAGACAAGAGCTACTCCTTGCTCAACGAAATGGACTCAACACCCCATATTAAACGCCTAAGAATGTACCTGACTAGTAAGTATCTTAAAACCTATGGATTACTATGTCTCCGAAAGAGAATCAAGCATGTGTACAGGGGCATAAGCGCAGCAGTGATAGGATTGGAGAGGTTCGGTGAGCAAATGAAGACCCTTTGAAGTCATATTGCATGGCACCCATTCTACGGGTCTCAACTACCCAGGTTTAAGGTATTCTTCCTTCAGCTAAAACATGCATGTGGAACCTAGAGTATGATCAACCATGTGATCGGGAGACGTGTTCAAATATGTCTCAGTTTTTGTACCCTGGTACTCGGGTGCAACGTTCCAGACGCTTTACTAACACTCTCCCGACTTGGAGAGTCAGTCCCTTTAACCTCCTGTTTGGCCCAGTTTGCAATTTCTGCGGAAGATGAACAGGAATAGTGAGAACCAATGAGAGACTAGCTGGAGGTGTCTGGACGGGCAAATTTAACTCTCATTTCCCACCAGGAAGAGGAATTAACCAAAGGCTCAGCGTGCCGTGCCAGAACCAGATTAGGGCCTGAAGCCAGCCTGCGGTGTTGCGACCAGGTCACAAGAAAGCGAGTTGAAGAAAGGAGCTCAGGGGCACTGTAATTCACAAACCTGCAGAGTTATAAATGACAGCTATCGTCCAAAAATATACTGAAGTAAGGCTGCCAAGAGGACTTGAAAGCGGGGCAGAATTGCAGGAAACCGATTTCAGGAGGTAGACTGGAATTGCATTGAAAGCATAGGAAAACAGGCAGAACGTCCACAATGATGCACTTGGCCAAAAAGGGCGTATGCGTTTTTTCCTGAATATATTCAGGAAAAAACGCATACGCCCATTTTGGCCAACCAAGCAAGCTTGCAAAGGAAATCTGCCCTACAATGAAGTCTCACTGCCCCCCGGTCAAAAGGGCCATCTGAAAAAAGTGAAAAATCCAGAAAGGCAGGACAGGCCATGGAGAACTGGGAGCCTTGTTATGCTGATGGGCGGGATGTAAATTGCCAACAGCCACTCGGGAGAAGTGTATGGTGTTTCCTGAAACATCTAAAAAACAAAGCAACAGAGCCTAGGGCACTTCCACTTATGGTCCTATAGCTTAGGGAAATTAAAATCAAAAAGACACAGCCACCCCAAAGTTTGGGACGCCTCCGTTTACAAGAACCTCGTTTACCGTACAAGTTCAATATCACAGAAAGTGAAAAATGGATAAAGAACTTGTGGTACTTATGTACAATGCAGTATCACTCAGCAATGAAATCTATGTCATCAGGCCCGAAGCAGCATAATGAGTGGATTCAGGTACGATGATTCTAACTGAAATAAGTCACACAGAAAAAGAAACATCATAAGATATCACTAATACACGGAATGTAAAATTGGCTACACAGGAACTGAATTCCAATACAGAACAGGGTCTCAAATTTAGAAAACCAACTTATGCTTGCTTAAGGCGAAAGGTGAGTTGGGGTGCTGCATAAAACCAGAGATTGAAATGAGCACAGATAAAGTTCCTTAAGGCAAATATGGAATAGACAAGAGCTACTCCTTGCTCAACGAAATGGACTCAACACCCCATATTAAACGCCTAAGAATGTACCTGACTAGTAAGTATCTTAAAACCTATGGATTACTATGTCTCCGAAAGAGAATCAAGCATGTGTACAGGGGCATAAACGCAGCAGTGATAGGATTGGAGAGGTTCGGTGAGCAAATGAAGACCCTTTGAAGTCATATTGCATGGTACCCATTCCACGGGTTTCAACTACCCAGGTTTAAGGTATTCTTCCTTCAGCTAAAACATGCATGTGGAACCCAGAGTATGATCAACCGTGTGAACGGGAGACGTGTTCAAATATGTCTCAGGTTTCCTCCCCTGGTACTCGGGTGCAACATTCCAGACGCTTTACTAACACTCGCCCCACTTCGAGAGTCAGCGCCTTTAACCTCCTGTTTGGCCCAGTTTGCAATTATTGCGGAAGATGAGCAGGAATAACGAGAACCAATGAGAGACTAGCTGGAGGTGTCTGGACGGGCAAATTTAACTCTCATTTCCCACCAGGAAGAGGAATTAACCAAAGGCTCAGCGTGCCGTGCCGGAACCAGATTAGGGCCTGAAGCCATCCTGCGGTGTTGCGGCCAGCTCAAAAGAAAGCGAGTTGAAGAAAGGAGCTCAGGGGCACTGTAATTCACAAACCTGCAGAGTTATAAATGACAGCTATCGTCCAAAAATATACTGAAGTAAGGCTGCCAAGAGGACTTGAAAGCGGGGCAGAATTGCAGGAAACCGATTTCAGGAGGTAGACTGGAATTGCATTGAAAGCATAGGAAAACAGGCAGAACGTCCACAATGATGCACTTGGCCAAAAAGGGCGTATGCGTTTTTTCCTGAATATATTCAGGAAAAAACGCATACGCCCTTTTTGGCCAACCAAGCAAGCTTGCAAAGGAAATCTGCCCTACAATGAAGTCTCACTGCCCCCCGGTCAAAAGGGCCACCTGAAAAAAGTGAAAAATCCAGAAAGGCAGGACAGGCCATGGAGAACTGGGAGCCTTGTTATGCTGATGGGCGGGATGTAAATTGCCAACAGCCACTCTGGAGAAGTGTATGGTGTTTCCTGAAACATCTAAAAAACAAAGCAACAGAGCCTAGGGCACTTCCACTTATGGTCCTATAGCTTAGGGAAATTAAAATAAAAAAGACACAGCCACCCCAAAGTTTGGGACGCCTCCGTTTACAAGAACCTCGTTTACCGTACAAGTTCAATATCACAGAAAGTGAAAAATGGATAAAGAACTTGTGGTACTTATGTACAATGCAGTATCACTCAGCAATGAAATCTATGTCATCAGGCCCGAAGCAGCATAATGAGTGGATTCAGGTACGATGATTCTAACTGAAATAAGTCACACAGAAAAAGAAACATCATAAGATATCACTAATACACGGAATGTAAAATTGGCTACACAGGAACTGAATTCCAATACAGAACAGGGTCTCAAATTTAGAAAACCAACTTATGCTTGCTTAAGGGGAAAGGTGAGTTGGGGTGCTGCATAAAACCAGAGATTGAAATGAGCACAGATAAAGTTCCTTAAGCCAAATATGGAATAGACAAGAGCTACTCCTTGCTCAACGAAATGGACTCAACACCCCATATTAAACGCCTAAGAATGTACCTGACTAGTAAGTATCTTAAAACCTATGGATTACTATGTCTCCGAAAGAGAATCAAGCATGTGTACAGGGGCATAAACGCAGCAGTGATAGGATTGGAGAGGTTCGCTGAGCAAATGAAGACCCTTTGAAGTCATATTGCATGGTACCCATTCCACGGGTTTCAACTACCCAGGTTTAAGGTATTCTTCCTTCAGCTAAAACATGCATGTGGAACCCAGAGTATGATCAACCGTGTGAACGGGAGACGTGTTCAAATATGTCTCAGTTTTCCTCCCCTGGTACTCGGGTGCAACATTCCAGACGCTTTACTAACACTCGCCCCACTTCGAGAGTCAGCGCCTTTAACCTCCTGTTTGGCCCAGTTTGCAATTATTGCGGAAGATGAGCAGGAATAACGAGAACCAATGAGAGACTAGCTGGAGGTGTCTGGACGGGCAAATTTAACTCTCATTTCCCACCAGGAAGAGGAATTAACCAAAGGCTCAGCGTGCCGTGCCGGAACCAGATTAGGGCCTGAAGCCATCCTGCGGTGTTGCGGCCAGCTCAAAAGAAAGCGAGTTGAAGAAAGGAGCTCAGGGGCACTGTAATTCACAAACATGCAGAGTTATAAATGACAGCTATCGTCCAAAAATATACTGAAGTAAGGCTGCCAAGAGGACTTGAAAGCGGGGCAGAATTGCAGGAAACCGATTTCAGGAGGTAGACTGGAATTGCATTGAAAGCATAGGAAAACAGGCAGAACGTCCACAATGATGCACTTGGCCAAAAAGGGCGTATGCGTTTTTTCCTGAATATATTCAGGAAAAAACGCATACGCCCTTTTTGGCCAACCAAGCAAGCTTGCAAAGGAAATCTGCACTACAATGAAGTCTCACTTCCCCCCGGTCAAAAGGGCCATCTGAAAAAAGTATAAAATCCAGAAAGGCAGGACAGGCCATGGAGAACTGGGAGCCTTGTTATGCTGATGGGCGGGATGTAAATTGCCAACAGCCACTCGGGAGAAGTGTATGGTGTTTCCTGAAACATCTAAAAAACAAAGCAACAAAGCCTAGGGCACTTCCACTTATGGTCCTATAGCTTAGGGAAATTAAAATCAAAAAGACACAGCCACCCCAAAGTTTGGGACGCCTCCGTTTACAAGAACCTCGTTTACCGTACAAGTTCAATATCACAGAAAGTGAAAAATGGATAAAGAACTTGTGGTACTTACGTACAATGCAGTATCACTCAGCAATGAAATCTATGTCATCAGGCCCGAAGCAGCATAATGAGTGGATTCAGGTACGATGATTCTAACTGAAATAAGTCACACAGAAAAAGAAACATCATAAGATATCACTAATACCCGGAATGTAAACTGGGCTACACAGGAACTGAATTACAGAACAGAAGAGGGTCTCAAATTTAGAAAACCAACTTATGCTTGCTTAAGGGGAAAGGTGAGTTGGGGTGCTGCATAAAACCAGAGATTGAAATGAGCACAAATAAAGTTCCTTAAGCCAAATATGGAATAGACAACAGCTACTCCTTGCTCAACGAAATGGACTCAACACCCCATATTAAACGCCTAAGAATGTACCTGACTAGTAAGTATCTTAAAACCTATGGATTGCTATGTCTCCGAAAGAGAATCAAGCGTGTGTACAGGGGCATAAACGCAGCAGTGATAGGATTGGAGAGGTTCGGTGAGCAAATGAAGACCCTTTGAAGTCATATTGCATGGTACCCATTCCACGGGTTTCAACTACCCAGTTTTAAGGTATTCTTCCTTCAGCTGAAACATGCATGTGGAACCTAGAGTATGATCAACCATGTGATCGGGAGACGTGTTCAAATATGTCTCAGTTTTCGTACCCTGGTACTCAGGTGCAACATTTTAGACGCTTTACTAACACTCTCCCGACTTGGAGAGTCAGTTCCTTTAACCTCCTGTTTGGCCCAGTTTGCAATTTCTGCGGAAGATGAACAGGAATAGCGAGAACCAATGAGAGACTACCTGGAGGTGTCTGGACGGGCAAATTTAACTCTCATTTCCCACCAGGAAGAGGAATTAACCAAAGGCTCAGCGTGCCGTGCCAGAACCAGATTAGGGCCTGAAGCCATCCTGCGGTGTTGCGACCAGGTCACAAGAAAGCGAGTTGAAGAAAGGAGCTCAGGGGCACTGTAATGCACAAACCTGCAGAGTTATAAATGACAGCTATCGTCCAAAAATATACTGAAGTAAGGCTGCCAAGAGGACTTGAAAGTGGGGCAGAATTGCAGGAAACCGATTTCAGGAGGTAGACTTGAATTGCATTGAAAGCATAGGAAAAGAGGCAGAACGTACACAATGATGCACTTGGCCATAAAGGGCGTATGCGTTTTTTCCTGAATATATTCAGGAAAAAACGCATACGCCCTTTTTGGCCAACCAAGCAAACTTGCAAAGGAAATCTGCACTACAATGAAGTCTCACTTCCCCCCGGTCAAAAGGGCCATCTGAAAAAAGTGTAAAATCCAGAAAGGCAGGACAGGCCATGGAGAACTGGGAGCCTTGTTATGCTGATGGGCGGGATGTAAATTGCCAACAGACACTCGGGAGAAGTGTATGGTGTTTCCTGAAACATCTAAAAAACAAAGCAACAGAGCCTAGGGCACTTCCACTTATGGTCCTATAGCTTAGGGAAATTAAAATCAAAAAGACACAGCCACCCCAAAGTTTGGGACGCCTCTGTTTACAAGAACCTCGTTTACCGTACAAGTTCAACAACGCAGAAAGTAAAAAATGGATAAAGAACTTGTGGTACTTACGTACAATGCAGTATCACTCAGCAATGAAATCTATGTCATCAGGCCCGTAGCAGCATAATGAGTGGATTCAGGTACGATGATTCTAACTGAAATAAGTCACACAGAAAAAGAAACATCATAAGATATCAGTAATACACGGAATGTAAACTTGGCTACACAGGAACTGAATTACAGAACAGAACAGGGTCTGAAATTTAGAAAACCAACTTATGCTTGCTTAAGCGGAAAGGTGAGTTGGGGTGCTGCATAAAACCAGAGATTGAAATGAGCACAGATAAAGTTCCTTAAGCCAAATATGGAATAGACAAGAGCTACTCCTTGCTCAACGAAATGGACTCAACACCCCATATTAAACGCCTAAGAATGTACCTGGCTAGTAAGTATCTTAAAACCTATGGATTGCTATGTCTCCGAAAGAGAATCAAGCATGTGTACAGGGGCATAAACGCAGCAGTGATAGGATTGGAGAGGTTCGGTGAGCAAATGAAGACCCTTTGAAGTCATATTGCATGGTACCCATTCCACGGGTTTCAACTACCCAGGTTTAAGGTATTCTTCCTTCAGCTAAAACATGCATGTGGAACCCAGAGTATGATCAACCATGTGATCGGGAGACGTGTTCAAATATGTCTCAGTTTTCCTCCCATGGTACTCGGGTGCAACATTCCAGACGCTTTACTAACACTCTCCCGACTTGGAGAGTCAGTCCCTTTAACCTCCTGTTTGGCCCACTTTGCAATTTCTGCGTAAGATGAACAGGAATAGCGAGAACCAATGAGAGACTAGCTGGAGGTGTCTGGACGGGCAAATTTAACTCTCATTTCCCACCAGGAAGAGGAATTAACCAAAGGCTCAGCGTGCCGTGCCCGAAACTGATTAGGGCCTGAAGCCATCCTGCGGTGTTGCGGCCAGCTCACAAGAAAGCGAGTTGAAGAAAGGAGCTCAGGGGCACTGTAATTCACAGACCTGCAGAGTTATAAATGACAGCTATCGTCCAAAAATATACTGAAGTAAGGCTGCCAAGAGGACTTGAAAGTGGGGCAGAATTGCAGGAAACCGATTTCAGGAGGTAGACTGGAATTGCATTGAAAGCATAGGAAAAGAGGCAGAACGTCCACAATGATGCACTTGGCCAAAAAGGGCGTATGCGTTTTTTGCTGAATATATTCAGGAAAAAACGCATACGCCCTTTTTGGCCAACCAAGCAAACTTGCAAAGGAAATCTGCACTACAATGAAGTCTCACTTCCCCCCGGTCAAAAGGGCCATCTGAAAAATGTGTAAAATCCAGAAAGGCAGGACAGGCCATGGAGAACTGGGAGCCTTGTTATGCTGATGGGCGGGATGTAAATTGCCAACAGACACTAGGGAGAAGTGTATGGTGTTTCCTGAAACATCTAAAAAACAAAGCAACAGAGCCTAGGGCACTTCCACTTATGGTCCTATAGCTTAGGGAAATTAAAATCAAAAAGACACAGCCACCCCAAAGTTTGGGACGCCTCTGTTTACAAGAACATCCTTTACCGTACAAGTTCAATATCACAGAAAGTGAAAAATGGATAAAGAACTTGTGGTACTTACGTACAATGCAGTATCACTCAGCAATGAAATCTATGTCATCAGGCCCGAAGCAGCATAATGAGTGGATTCAGGTACGATGATTCTAACTGAAATAAGTCACACAGAAAAAGAAACATCATAAGATATCACTAATACACGGAATGTAAACTTGGCTACACAGGAACTGAATTCCAAAACAGAACACGGTCTCAAATTTAGAAAACCAACTTATGCTTGCTTAAGGGGAAAGGTGAGTTGGGGTGCTGCATAAAACCAGAGATTGAAATGAGCACAGATAAAGTTCCTTAAGCCAAATATGGAATAGACAAGAACTACTCCTTGCTCAACGAAATGGACTCAACACCGCATATTAAACGCCTAAGAATGTACCTGGCTAGTAAGTATCTTAAAACCTATGGATTGCTATGTCTCCAAAAGAGAATCAAGCGTGTGTACAGGTGCATAAACGCAGCAGTGATAGGATTGGAGAGGTTCGGTGAGCAAATGAAGACCCTTTGAAGTCATATTGCATGGTACCCATTACACGGGTCTCAACTCTCCAGGTTTAAGGTATTCTTCCTTCAGCTAAAACATGCATGTGGAACCCAGAGTATGATCAACCGTGTGAACGGGAGACGTGTTCAAATATGTCTCAGTTTTCCTCCCCTGGTACTCGGGTGCAACATTCCAGACGCTTTACTAACACTCGCCCCACTTCGAGAGTCAGCGCCTTTAACCTCCTGTTTGGCCCAGTTTGCAATTTCTGCGGAAGATGAACAGGAATAGCGAGAACCAATGAGAGACTAGCTGGAGGTGTCTGGACGGGCAAATTTAACTCTCATTTCCCACCAGGAAGAGGAATTAACCAAAGGCTCAGCGTGCCGTGCCCGAACCTGATTAGGGCCTGAAGCCATCCTGCGGTGTTGCGGCCAGCTCACAAGAAAGCGAGTTGAAGAAAGGAGCTCAGGGGCACTGTAATTCACAAACCTGCAGAGTTATAAATGACAGCTATCGTCCAAAAATATACTGAAGTAAGGCTGCCAAGAGGACTTGAAAGTGGGGCAGAATTGCAGGAAACCGATTTCAGGAGGTAGACTGGAATTGCATTGAAAGCATAGGAAAAGAGGCAGAACGTCCACAATGATGCACTTGGCCAAAAAGGGCGTATGCGTTTTTTGCTGAATATATTCAGGAAAAAACGCATACGCCCTTTTTGGCCAACCAAGCAAACTTGCAAAGGAAATCTGCACTACAATGAAGTCTCACTTCCCCCCGGTCAAAAGGGCCATCTGAAAAAAGTGTAAAATCCAGAAAGGCAGGACAGGCCATGGAGAACTGGGAGCCTTGTTATGCTGATGGGCGGGATGTAAATTGCCAACAGACACTCGGGAGAAGTGTATGGTGTTTCCTGAAACATCTAAAAAACAAAGCAACAGAGCCTAGGGCACTTCCACTTATGGTCCTATAGCTTAGGGAAATTAAAATCAAAAAGACACAGCCACCCCAAAGTTTGGGACGCCTCTGTTTACAAGAACATCCTTTACCGTACAAGTTCAATATCACAGAAAGTGAAAAATGGATAAAGAACTTGTGGTACTTACGTACAATGCAGTATCACTCAGCAATGAAATCTATGTCATCAGGCCCGTAGCAGCATAATGAGTGGATTCAGGTACGATGATTCTAACTGAAATAAGTCACACAGAAAAAGAAACATCATAAGATATCACTAATACACGGAATGTAAACTTGGCTACACAGGAACTGAATTCCAAAACAGAACAGGGTCTCAAATTTAGAAAACCAACTTATGCTTGCTTAAGGGGAAAGGTGAGTTGGGGTGCTGCATAAAAACAGAGATTGAAATGAGCACAGATAAAGTTCCTTAAGCCAAATATGGAATAGACAAGAGCTACTCCTTGCTCAACGAAATGGACTCAACACCCCATATTAAACGCCTAAGAATGTACCTGGCTAGTAAGTATCTTAAAACCTATGGATTGCTATGTCTCCAAAAGAGAATCAAGCGTGTGTTCAGGGGCATAAACGCAGCAGTGATAGGATTGGAGAGGTTCGGTGAGCAAATGAAGACCCTTTGAAGTCATATTGCATGGTACCCATTACACGGGTCTCAACTCTCCAGGTTTAAGGTATTCTTCCTTCAGCTAAAACATGCATGTGGAACCCAGAGTATGATCAACCGTGTGAACGGGAGACGTGTTCAAATATGTCTCAGTTTTCCTCCCCTGGTACTCGGGTGCAACATTCCAGACGCTTTACTAACACTCGCCCCACTTCGAGAGTCAGCGCCTTTAACCTCCTGTTGGGCCCAGTTTGCAATTTCTGCGGAAGATGAACAGGAATAGCGAGAACCACTGAGAGACTAGCTGGAGGTGTCTGGACGGGCAAATTTAACTCTCATTTCCCACCAGGAAGAGGAATTAACCAAAGGCTCAACGTGCCGTGCCGGAACCAGATTAGGGCCTGAAGCCATCCTGCTGTGTTGCGGCCAGCTCAAAAGAAAGCGAGTTGAAGAAAGGAGCTCAGGGGCACTGTAATTCACAAACCTGCAGAGTTATAAATGACAGCTATCGTCCAAAAATATACTGAAGTAAGGCTGCCAAGAGGACTTGAAAGTGGGGCAGAATAGCAGGAAACCGATTTCAGGAGGTAGACTTGAATTGCATTGAAAGCATAGGAAAAGAGGCAGAACGTCCACAATGATGCACTTGGCCAAAAAGGGCGTATGCGTTTTTTCCTGAATATATTCAGGAAAAAACGCATACGCGCTTTTTGGCCAACCAAGCAAGCTTGCAAAGGAAATCTGCACTACAATGAAGTCTCACTTCCCCCCGGTCAAAAGGGCCATCTGAAAAAAGTGTAAAATCCAGAAAGGCAGGACAGGCCATGGAGAACTGGGAGCCTTGTTATGCTGATGGGCGGGATGTAAATTGCCAACAGACACTGGGGAGAAGTGTATGGTGTCTCCTGAAACATCTAAAAAACAAAGCAACAGAGCCTAGGGCACTTCCACTTATGGTCCTATAGCTTAGGGAAATTAAAATCAAAAAGACACAGCCACCCCAAAGTTTGGGACGCCTCTGTTTACAAGAACCTCGTATCCCATACACGTTCAATGTCACAAAAATTGAAAAATGGATAAAGAACTTGTGGTACTTACGTACAATGCAGTATCACTCAGCAATGAAATCTATGTCATCAGGCCCGTAGCAGCACAATGAGTGGATTCAGGTACGATGATTCTAACTGAAATAAGTCACACAGAAAAAGAAACATCATAAGATATCACTAATACACGGAATGTAAACTTGGCTACACAGGAACTGAATTCCAAATCAGAACAGGGTCTCAAATTTAGAAAACCAACTTATGCTTGCTTAAGGGGAAAGGTGAGTTGGGGTGCTGCATAAAACCAAAGATTAAAAGGAGCACAGATAAAGTTCCTTAAGCCAAATATGGAATAGACAAGAGCTACTCCTTGCTCAACGAAATGGACTCAACACCGCATATTAAACGCCTAAGAATGTACCTGACTAGTAAGTATCTTAAAACCTATGGATTGCTATGTCTCCAAAAGATTATCAAGTGTGTGTACAGGGGCATAAACGCAGCAGTGATAGGATTGGAGAGGTTCGGTGAGCAAATGAAGACCCTTTGAAGTCATATTGCATGGTACCCATTCCACGGGTCTCAACTCTCCAGGTTTAAGGTATTCTTCCTTCAGCTAAAACATGCATGTGGAACCCAGAGTATGATCAATTGTGTGAACAGGAGACGTGTTCAAATATGTCTCAGTTTTCCTCCCCTGGTACTCGGGTGCAACATTCCAGACGCTTTACTAACACTCTCCCCACTTGGAGAGTCAGCGCCTTTAACCTCCTGTTTGGCCCAGTTTGCAATTTCTGCGGAAGATGAACAGGATTAGCGAGAACCAATGAGAGACTAGCTGGAGGTGTCTGGACGGGCAAATTTAACTCTCATTTCCCACCAGGAAGAGGAAATAAACAAAGGCTCAGCGTGCCGTGCCAGAACCTGATTAGGGCCTGAAGCCATCCTGCGGTGTTGCGGCCAGCTCACAAGAAAGCGAGTTGAAGAAAGGAGCTCAGGGGCACTGTAATTCACAAACCTGCAGAGTTATAAATGACAGCTATCGTCCAAAAATATACTGAAGTAAGGCTGCCAAGAGGACTTGAAAGCGGGGCAGAATTGGAGGAAACCGATTGCAGGAGGTAGACTGGAATTGCATTGAAAGCATAGGAATCGAGGCAGAACGTCCACAATGATGAACTTGGCCAAAAAGGGCGTATGCGTTTTTTCCTGAATATATTCAGGAAAAAACGCATACACCCTTTTTGGCCAACCAAGCAAGCTTGCAAAGGAAATCTGCACTACAATGAAGTCTCACTTCCCCCCGGTCAAAAGGGCCATCTGAAAAAAGTGTAAAATCCAGAAAGGCAGGACAGGCCATGGAGAACTGGGAGCCTTGTTATTCTGATGGGCGGGATGTAAATTGCCAACAGCCACTAGGGAGAAGTGTATGGTGTTTCCTGAAACATCTAAAAAACAAAGCAACAGAGCCTAGGGCACTTCCACTTATGGTCCTATAGCTTAGGGAAATTAAAATCAAAAAGACACAGCCACCCAAAAGTTTGGGACGCCTCTGTTTACAAGAACCTCGTTTACAGTACAAGTTCAACATCACAGAAAGTGAAAAATGGATAAAGAACTTGTGGTATTTACTTACAAAGCAATATCACTCAGCACTGTAATCTATGTCATCAGGCCCGTAGTAGCATAATGAGTGGATTCAGGTATGATGATTCTAACTGAAATAAGTCACACAGAAAAAGAAACATCATAAGATATCAGTAATACACGGAATGTAAACTTGGCTACACAGGAAATGAATTACAGAACAGAACAGGGTCTCAAATTTAGAAAACCAACTTATGCTTGCTTAAGGGGAAAGGTGAGTTGGGGTGCTGCATAAAACCAGAGATTGAAATGAGCACAGATAAAGTTCCTTAAGCCAAATATGGAATAGACAAGAGCTACTCCTTGCTCAACGAAATGGACTCAACACCCCATATTAAACGCCTAAGAATGTACCTGACTAGTAAGTATCTTAAAACCTATGGATTGCTATGTCTCCGAAAGAGAATCAAGCATGTGTACAGGGGCATAAACGCAGCAGTGATAGGATTGGAGAGTTTTGGTGAGCAAATGAAGACCCTTTGAAGTCATATCGCATGGTACCCATTCCATGGGTTTCAACTACCCAGGTTTAAGGTATTCTTCCTTCAGCTAAAACATGCATGTGGAACCCAGAGTATGATCAACCATGTGATCGGGAGACGTGTTCAAATATGTCTCAGTTTTCCTCCCATGGTACTCGGGTTCACCATTCCAGACGCTTTACTAACACTCTCCCGACTTGGAGAGTCAGTCCCTTTAACCTCCTGTTTGGCCCAGTTTGCAATTTCTGCGGAAGATGAACAGGAATAGCGAGAACCAATGAGAGACTATCTGGAGGTGTCTGGACGGGCAAATTTAACTCTCATTTCCCACCAGGAAGAGGAATTAACCAAAGGCTCAGCGTGCCGTTCCGGAACCAGATTAGGGCCTGAAGCCATCCTGCGGTGTTGCGACCAGGTCACAAGAAAGCGAGTTGAAGAAAGGAGCTCAGGGGCACTGTAATTCACAAACCTCCAGAGTTATAAATGACAGCTATCGTCCAAAAATATACCGAAGTAAGGCTGCCAAGAGGACTTGAAAGCGGGGCAGAATTGCAGGAAACCGATTTCAGGAGGTAGACTGGAATTGCATTGAAAGCATAGGAAAAGAGGCAGAACGTCCACAATGATGCACTTGGCCAAAAAGGGCGTATGCGTTTTTTCCTGAATATATTCAGGAAAAAACGCATACGCCCTTTTTGGCCAACCAAGCAAGCTTGCAAAGGAAATCTGCACTACAATGAAGTCTCACTTCCCCCCGGTCAAAAGGGCCATCTGAAAAAAGTGTAAAATCCAGAAAGGCAGGACAGGACATGGAGAACTGGGAGCCTTGTTATGCTGATGGGCGGGATGTAAATTGCCAACAGACACTCGGGAGAAGTGTATGGTGTTTCCTGAAACATCTAGAAAACAAAGCAACAGAGCCTAGGACACTTCCACTTATGGTCCTATAGCTTAGAGAAATTAAAATCAAAAAGACACAGCCACCCCAATGTTTGGGACGCCTCTGTTTACAAGAACCTCGTTTACCGTACAAGTTCAATATCACAGAAAGTGAAAAATGGATAAAGAACTTGTGGTACTTACGTACAATGCAGTATCACTCAGCAATGAAATCTATGTCATCAGGCCCTTAGCAGCACAATGAGTGGATTCAGGTATGATGATTCTAACTGAAATAAGTCACACAGAAAAAGAAACATCATAAGATATCAGTAATACACGGAATGTAAACTTGGCTACACAGGAACTGAATTCCAAAACAGAACAGGGTCTCAAATTTAGAAAACCAACTTATGCTTGCTTAAGGGGAAAGGTGAGTTGGGGTGCTGCATAAAACCAGAGATTGAAATGAGCACAGATAAAGTTCCTTAAGCCAAATATGGAATAGACAAGAGCTACTCCTTGCTCAACGAAATGGACACAACACCGCATATTAAACGCCTAAGAATGTACCTGACTAGTAAGTATCTTAAAACCTATGGATTGCTATGTCTCCGAAAGAGAGCCAAGCATGTGTACAGGGGCATAAATGCAGCAGTGATAGAATTGGAGAGGTTCGGTGAGCAAAGGAAGACCCTTTGAAGTCATATGCATGGTACCCATTCCACGGGTTTCAACTACCCAGGTTTAAGGTATTCTTCCTACAGCTAAAACATGCATGTGGAACCTAGAGTATGATCAACCATGTGATCGGGATACGTGTTCAAATATGTCTCAGTTTTCGTACCCTGGTACTCGGGTGCAACATTCCAGACGCTTTACTAACACTCTCCCAACTTGGAGAGTCAGTCCCTTTAACCTCCTCTTTGGCCCAGTTTGCAATTTCTGCGGAAGATGAACAGGAATAGGGAGAACCAATGAGAGACTAGCTGGAGGTGTCTGGACGGGCAAATTTAACTCACATTTCCCACCAGGAAGAGGAATTAACCAAAGGCTCAGCGTGCCGTGCCCGAAAGAGATTAGGGCCTGAAGCCATCGTGCGGTGTTGCGGCCAGGTCACAAGAAAGCGAGTTGAAGAAAGGAGCTCAGGGGCACTGTAATTCACAAACCTGCAGAGTTATAAATGACAGCTATCGTCCAAAAATATACTGAACTAAGGATGCCAAGAGGACTTGAAAGCGGGGCAGAATTGCAGGAAACCGATTTCAGGAGGTAGACTGGAATTGCATTGAAAGCATAGGAAAAGAGGCAGAACGTCCACAATGATGCACTTGGCCATAAAGGGCGTATGCGTTTTTTCCTGAATATATTCAGGAAAAAACGCATACGCACTTTTTGGCCAACCAAGCAAACTTGCAAAGGAAATCTGCACTACAATGAAGTCTCACTTCCCCCCGGTCAAAAGGGCCATCTGAAAAAAGTGTAAAATCCAGAAAGGCAGGACAGGCCATGGAGAACTGGGAGCCTTGTTATGCTGATGGGCGGGATGTAAATTGCCAACAGACACTCGGGAGAAGTGTATGGTGTTTCCTGAAACATCTAAAAAACAAAGCAACAGAGCCTAGGGCACTTCCACTTATGGTCCTATAGCTTAGGGAAATTAAAATCAAAAAGACACAGCCACCCCAAAGTTTGGGATGCCTCTGTTTACAAGAACCTCGTTTACCGTACAAGTTCAACAACGCAGAAAGTAAAAAATGGATAAAGAACTTGTGGTACTTACGTACAATGCAGTATCACTCAGCAATGAAATCTATGTCATCAGGCCCGTAGCAGCATAATGAGTGGATTCAGGTACGATGATTCTAACTGAAATAAGTCACACAGAAAAAGAAACATCATAAGATATCAGTAATACATGGAATGTAAACTTGGCTACACAGGAACTGAATTCCAAAACAGAACAGGGTCTGAAATTTAGAAAACCAACTTATGCTTGCTTAAGCGGAAAGGTGAGTTGGGGTGCTGCATAAAACCAGAGATTGAAATGAGCACAGATAAAGTTCCTTAAGCCAAATATGGAATAGACAAGAGCTACTCCTTGCTCAACGAAATGGACACAACACCCCATATGAAACGCCTAAGAATGTACCTGACTAGTAAGTATCTTAAAACCTATGGATTGCTATGTCTCCATAAGAGAATCAAGCGTGTGTACAGGGGCATAAACGCAGCAGTGATAGGATTGGAGAGGTTCGGTGAGCAAATGAAGACCCTTTGAAGTCATATTGCATGGTACCCATTCCACGGGTCTCAACTCTCCAGGTTTAAGGTATTCTTCCTTCAGCTAAAACATGCATGTGGAACCTAGAGAATGATCAACCATGTGATCGGGAGACGTGTTCAGATATGTCTCAGTTTTCGTACCCTGGTACTCGGGTGCAACGTTCCAGACGCTTTACTAACACTCTCCCGACTTGGAGAGTCAGTCCCTTTAACCTCCTGTTTGGCCCAGTTTGCAATTTCAGTGGAAGATGAACAGGAATAGCGAGAACCAATGAGAGACTAGCTGGAAGTGTCTGGACGGGCAAATTTAACTCTCATTTCCCACCAGGAAGAGGAATTAACCAAAGGCTCAGCGTGCCGTGCCAGAACCAGATTAGGGCCTGAAGCCATCCTGCGGTGTTGCGACCAGGTCACAAGAAAGCGAGTTGAAGAAAGGAGCTCAGGGGCACTGTAATGCACAAACCTGCAGAGTTATAAATGACAGCTATCGTCCAAAAATATACTGAAGTAAGGCTGCCAAGAGGACTTGAAAGCGGGGCAGAATTGCAGGAAACCGATTTCAGGAGGTAGACTGGAATTGCATTGAAAGCATAGGAAAAGAGGCAGAACGTCCACAATGATGCACTTGGCCATAAAGGGCGTATGCGTTTTTTCCTGAATATATTCAGGAAAAAACGCATACGCCCTCTTTGGCCAACCAAGCAAACTTGCAAAGGCAATCTGCACTACAATGAAGTCTCACTTCCCCCCGATCAAAGGGGCCATCTGAAAAAAGTGTAAAATCCAGAAAGGCAGGACAGGCCATGGAGAACTGGGAGCCTTGTTATGCTGATGGGTGGGATGTAAATTGCCAACAGACACTCGGGAGAAGTGTATGGTGTTTCCTGAAACATCTAAAAAACAAAGCAACAGAGCCTAGGGCACTTCCACTTATGGTCCTATAGCTTAGGGAAATTAAAATCAAAAAGACACAGCCACCCCAAAGTTTGGGACGCCTCTGTTTACAAGAACCTCGTTTACCGTACAAGTTCAATATCACAGAAAGTGAAAAATGGATAAAGAACTTGTGGTACTTACGTACAATGCAGTATCACTCAGCAATGAAATCTATGTCATCAGGCCCTTAGCAGCATAATGAGTGGATTTAGGTACGATGATTCTAACTGAAATAAGTCACACAGAAAAAGAAACATCATAAGATATCAGTAATACATGGAATGTAAACTTGGCTACACAAGAACTGAATTACAGAACAGAACAGGGTCTCAAATTTAGAAAACCAACTTCTGCTTGCTTAAGGGGAAAGGTGAGTTGGGGTGCTGCATAAAACCAGAGATTGAAATGAGCACAGATAAAGTTCCTGAAGCCAAATACGGAATAGACAAGAGATACTCCTTGCTCAAAGAAATGGACTCAACACCGCATATTAAACGCCTAAGAATGTACCTGACTAGTAAGTATCTTAAAACCTATGGATTGCTATGTCTCCGAAAGAGAATCAAGCATGTGTACAGGGGAATAAACGCAGCAGTGATAGGATTGGTGAGGTTCCATGAGCAAATGAAGACCCTTTGAAATCATATTGCATGGTACCCATTCCACGGGTTTCAACTACCCAGGTTTAAGTTATTCTTCATTTAGCTAAAACATGCATGTGGAACCTAGAGTATGATCAACCATGTGATCGGGAGACGTGTTCAAATATGTCTCAGTTTTCGTCCCCTGGTACTCGGGTGCAACATTCCAGATGCTTTACTAACAGTCTCCCGACTTGGAGAGTCAGTCCGTTTAACCTCCTGTTTGGCCCAGTTTGCAATTTCAGCGGAAGATGAACAGGAATAGCGAGAACCAATGAGAGACTAGCTGGAGGTGTCTGGACGGGCAAATTTAACTCTCATTTCCCACCAGGAAGAGGAAATAACCAAAGGCTCAGCGTGCCGTGCCGGAAAAAGATTAGGGCCTGAAGCCATCCTGTGGGGTTGCGGCCAGCTAACAAGAAAACGAGTTGAAGAAAGGAGCTCAGGGGCACTGTAATTCACAAACCTGCAGAGTTATAAATGACAGCTATCGTCCAAAAATATACTGAAGTAAGGCTGCCAAGAGGACTTGAAAGCGGGGCAGAATTGCAGGAAACCGATTTCAGGAGGTAGACTGGAATTGCATTGAAAGCATAGGAAAAGAGGCAGAACGTCCACAATGATGCACTTGGCCAAAAAGGGCGTATGCATTTTTTCCTGAATATATTCAGGAAAAAACGCATACGCCCTTTTTGGCCAACCAAGCAAGCTTGCAAAGGAAATCTGCACTACAATGAAGTCTCACTTCCCCCTGGTCAAAAGGGCCATCTGAAAAAAGTGTAAAATCCAGAAAGGCAGGACAGGCCATGGAGAACTGGGAGCCTTGTTATGCTGATGGGCGGGATGTAAATTGCCAACAGACACTCGGGAGAAGTGTATGGTGTTTCCTGAAACATCTAAAAAACAAAGCAACAGAGCCTAGGGCACATCCACTTATGGTCCTATAGCTTCGGGAAATTAAAATCAAAAAGACACAGCCACCCCAAAATTTGGGACGCCTCTGTTTACAAGAACCTCGTTTACCGTACAAGTCCAATATCACAGAAAGTGAAAAATGGATAAAGAACTTGTGGTACTTACGTACAATGCAGTATCACTCAGCAATGAAATCTATGTCATCAGGCCCGTAGCAGCATAATGAGTGGATTCAGGTACGATGATTCTAACTGAAATAAGTCACACAGAAAAAGAAACATCATAAGATATCAGTAATACACGGAATGTAAACTTGGCTACACAGGAACTGAATTCCAAAACAGAACAGGGTCTCAAATTTAGAAAACCAACTTATGCTTGCTTAAGGGGAAAGGTGAGTTGGGGTGCTGCATAAAACCAGAGATTGAAATGAGCACAGATAAAGTTCCTTAAGCCAAATATGGAATAGACAAGAGCTACTCCTTGCTCAACGAAATGGACTCAACACCCCATATTAAATGCCTAAGAATGTACCTGACTAGTAAGTATCTTAAAACCTATGGATTGCTATGTCTCCGAAAGAGAATCAAGCGTGTGTACAGGGGCATAAACGCAGCAGTGATAGGATTGGAGAGGTTCGATGAGCAAATGAAGACCCTTTGAAGTCATATTGCATGGTACCCATTCCACAGGTTTCAACTACCCACGTTTAAGGTATTCTTCCTTGAGCTAAAACATGCATGTGGAACCCAGAGTATGATCAACCATGTGAACGGGAGACGTTTTCAAATATGTCTCAGTTTTCCTCCCCTGGTACTCGGGTGCAACATTCCAGACGCTTTACTAACACTCTCCCCACTTGGAGAGTCAGCGCCTTTAACCTCCTGTTTGGCCCAGTTTGCAATTTCTGCGGAAGATGAACAGGAATAGGGAGAACCAATGAGAGACTAGCTGGAGGTGTCTGGAGGGGCAAATTTAACTCTCATATCCCACCAGGAAGAGGAACTAACCAAAGGCTCAGCGTGCCATGCCGGAACCAGATTAGGGCCTGAAGCCATCCTGCGGTGTTGCGGCCAGCTCAAAAGAAAGCGAGTTGAAGAAAGGAGCTCAGGGGCACTGTAATTCACAAACCTGCAGAGTTATAAATGACAGCGATCGTCCAAAAATATACTGAAGTAAGGCTGCCAAGAGGACTTGAAAGCGGGGCAGAATTGCAGGAAACCGACTTCAGGAGGTAGACTGGAATTGCATTGAAAGCATAGGAAAAGAGGCAGAACGTCCACAATGATGCACTTGGCCAAAAAGGGCGTATGCGTTTTTTCCTGAATATATTCAGGAAAAAACGCATACGCCCTTTTTGGCCAACCAAGCAAGCTTGCAAAGGAAATCTGCACTACAATGAAGTCTCACTTCCCCCCGGTCAAAAGGGCCATCTGAAAAAAGTGTAAAATCCAGAAAGGCAGGACAGGCCATGGAGAACTGGGAGCCTTGTTATGCTGATGGGCGGGATGTAAATTGCCAACAGCCACTCGGGAGAAGTGTATGGTGTTTCCAGAAACATCTAAAAAACAAAGCAACAGAGCCTAGGGCACTTCCACTTATGGTCCTATACTTTAGGGAAATTAAAATCAAAAAGACACAGCCACCCCAAAGTTTGGGACGCCTCTGTTTACAAGAACCTCGTTTACCATACAAATTCAATATCACAGAAAGTGAAAAATGTATAAAGAACTTGTGGTACTTATGTACAATGCAGTATCACTCAGCAATGAAATCTATGTCATCAGGCCCGTAGCAGCATAATGAGTGGATTCAGGTACGATGATTCTAACTGAAATAAGTCACACAGAAAAAGAAACATCATAAGATATCAGTAATACACGGAATGTAAACTTGGCTACACAGGAACTGAATTACAGAACAGAACAGGGTCTCAAATTTAGAAAACCATCTTATAATTGCTTAAGGGGAAAGGTGAGTTGGGGTGCTGCATAAAACCAGAGATTGAAATGAGCACAGATAAAGTTCCTTAAGCCAAATATGGAATAGACAAGAGCTACTCCTTGCTCAACGAAATGGACTCAACACCCCATATTAAACGCCTAAGAATGTACCTGACTAGTAAGTATCTTAAAACCTATGGATTGCTATGTCTCCAAAAGAGAATCAAGCGTGTGTACAGGGGCATAAACGCAGCAGTGATAGGATTGGAGAGGTTCGGTGAGCAAATGAAGACCCTTTGAAGTCATATTGCATGGTACCCATTCCACGGGTTTCAACCACCCAGTTTTAAGGTATTCTTCCTTCAGCTAAAACATGCATGTGGAACCTAGAGTATGATCAACCATGTGATCGGGAGACGTGTTCAGATATGTCTCAGTTTTCGTACCCTGGTACTCGGGTGCAACATTCCAGACGCTTTACTAACACTCTCCCGACTTGGAGAGTCAGTCCCTTTAACCTCCTGTTTGGACCAGTTTGCAATTTCTGCGGAAGATAAACAGGAATAGGGAGAACCAATGAGAGACTAGCTGGAGGTGTCTGGACAGGCAAATTTAACTCTCATTTCCCACCAGGAAGAGGAATTAACCAAAGGCTCAGCGTGCCGTGCCGGAACCAGATTAGGGCCTGAAGCCATCCTGCGGTGTTGCGGCCAGGTCACAAGAAAGCGAGTTGAAGAAAGGAGCTCAGGGGCACTGTAATTCACAAACCTGCAGAGTTATAAATGACAGCTATCGTCCAAAAATATACTGAAGTAAGGCTGCCAAGAGGACTTGAAAGCGGGGCAGAATTGCAGGAAACCGATTTCAGGAGGTAGACTGGAATTGCATTGAAAGCATAGGAAAAGAGGCAGAACGTCCACAATGATGCACTTGGCCAAAAAGGGCGTATGCGTTTTTTCCTGAATATATTCAGGAAAAAACGCATACGCCCTTTTTGGCCAACCAAGCAAACTTGCAAAGGAAATCTACACTACAATGAAGTCTCACTTCCCCCCGGTCAAAAGGGCCATCTGAAAAAAGTGTAAAATCCAGAAAGGCAGGACAGGCCATGGAGAACTGGGAGCCTTGTTATGCTGATGGGCGGGATGTAAATTGCCAACAGACACTGGGGAGAAGTGTATGGTGTGTCCTGAAACATCTAAAAAACAAAGCAACAGAGCCTAGGGCACTTCCACTTATGGTCCTATAGCTTAGGGAAATTAAAATCAAAAAGACACAGCCACCCCAAAGTTTGGGACGCCTCTGTTTACAAGAACCTCGTTTACCATACAAATTCAATATCACAGAAAGTGAAAAATGTATAAAGAACTTGTGGTACTTATGTACAATGCAGTATCACTCAGCAATGAAATCTATGTCATCAGGCCCGTAGCAGCATAATGAGTGGATTTAGGTACGATGATTCTAACTGAAATAAGTCACACAGAAAAAGAAACATCATAAGATATCAGTAATACACGGAATGTAAACTTGGCTACACAGGAACTGAATTACAGAACAGAACAGGGTCTCAAATTTAGAAAACCATCTTATGCTTGCTTAAGGGGAAAGGTGAGTTGGGGTGCTGCATAAAACCAGAGATTGAAATGAGCACAGATAAAGTTCCTTAAGCCAAATATGGGATAGACAAGAGCTACTCCTTGTTCAACGAAATGGACTCAACACCCCATATTAAACGCCTAAGAATGTACCTGACTAGTAAGTATCTTAAAACCTATGGATTGCTATGTCTCCAAAAGAGAATCAAGCGTGTGTACAGGGGCATAAATGCAGCAGTGATAGGATTGGAGAGGTTCGGTGAGCAAATGAAGACCCTTTGAAGTCATATTGCATGGTACCCATTCCACGGGTTTCAACCACCCAGTTTTAAGGTATTCTTCCTTCAGCTAAAACATGCATGTGGAACCTAGAGTATGATCAACCGTGTGATCGGGAGACGTGTTCAGATATGTCTCAGTTTTCGTACCCTGGTACTCGGGTGCAACATTCCAGACGCTTTACTAACACTCTCCCGACTTGGAGAGTCAGTCCCTTTAACCTCCTGTTTGGACCAGTTTGCAATTTCTGCGGAAGATAAACAGGAATAGGGAGAACCAATGAGAGACTAGCTTGAGGTGTCTGGACAGGCAAATTTAACTCTCATTTCCCACCAGGAAGAGGAATTAACCAAAGGCTCAGCGTGCCGTGCCGGAACCAGATTAGGGTCTGAAGCCATCCTGCGGTGTTGCGGCCAGGTCACAAGAAAGCGAGTTGAAGAAAGGAGCTCAGGGGCACTGTAATTCACAAACCTGCAGAGTTATAAATGACAGCTATCGTCCAAAAATATACTGAAGTAAGGCTGCCAAGAGGACTTGAAAGCGGGGCAGAATTGCAGGAAACCGATTTCAGGAGGTAGACTGGAATTGCATTGAAAGCATAGGAAAAGAGGCAGAACGTCCACAATGATGCACTTGGCCAAAAAGGGCGTATGCGTTTTTTCCTGAATATATTCAGGAAAAAACGCATACGCCCTTTTTGGCCAACCAAGCAAGCTTGCAAAGGAAATCTGCACTACAATGAAGTCTCAATTCCCCCTGGTCAAAAGGGCCATCTGAAAAAAGTGTAAAATCCAGAAAGGCAGGACAGGCCATGGAGAACTGGGAGCCTTGTTATGCTGCTGGGCGGGATGTAAATTGCCAACAGCCACTCGGGAGAAGTGTATGGTGTGTCCTGAAACATCTAAAAAACAAAGCAACAGAGCCTAGGGCACTTCCACTTATGGTCCTATAGCTTAGGGAAATTAAAATCAAAAAGACACAGCCACCCCAAAGTTTGGGACGCCTCTGTTTACAAGAACCTCGTTTACCGTACAAGTTCAATATCACAGAAAGTGAAAAATGTATAAAGAACTTGTGGTACTTATGTACAATGCAGTATCACTCAGCAATGAAATCTATGTCATCAGGCCCGTAGCAGCATAATGAGTGGATTCAGGTACGATGATTCTAACTGAAATAAGTCACACAGAAAAAGAAACATCATAAGATATCAGTAATACACGGAATGTAAACTTGGCTACACAGGAACTGAATTACAGAACAGAACAGGGTCTCAAATTTAGAAAACCATCTTATGCTTGCTTAAGGGGAAAGGTGAGTTGGGGTGCTGCATAAAACCAGAGATTGAAATGAGCACAGATAAAGTTCCTTAAGCCAAATATGGAATAGACAAGAGCTACTCCTTGTTCAACGAAATGGACTCAACACCCCATATTAAACGCCTAAGAATGTACCTGACTAGTAAGTATCTTAAAACCTATGGATTGCTATATCTCCAAAAGAGAATCAAGCGTGTGTACAGGGGCATAAACGCAGCAGTGATAGGATTGGAGAGGTTCGGTGAGCAAATGAAGACCCTTTGAAGTCATATTGCATGGTACCCATTCCACGGGTCTCAACTCTCCAGGATTAAGGTATTCTTCCTTCAGCTAAAACATGCATGTGGAACCCAGAGTATGATCAACCCTGTGAACGGGAGACATGTTCAAATATGTCTCAGTTTTCCTCCCCTGGTACTCGGGTGCAACATTCCAGACGCTTTACTAACACTCTCCCCACTTGGAGAGTCAGCGCCTTTAACCTCCTGTTTGGCCCAGTTTGCAATTTCTGCGGAAGATGAACAGGAATAGGGAGAACCAATGAGAGACTAGCTGGAGGTGTCTGGACGGGCAAATTTAACTCTCATTTCCCACCAGGAAGAGGAACTAACCAAAGGCTCAGCGTGCCGTGCCGGAACCAGATTAGGGCCTGAAGCCATCCTGCGGTGTTGCGGCCAGCTCAAAAGAAAGCGACTTGAAGAAAGGAGCTCAGGGGCACTGTAATTCACAAACCTGCAGAGTTATAAATGACAGCTATCGTCCAAAAATATACTGAAGTAAGGCTGCCAAGAGGACTTGAAAGTGGGGCAGAATTGCAGGAAACCGATTTCAGGAGGTAGACTGGAATTGCATTGAAAGCATAGGAAAAGAGGCAGAACGTCCACAATGATGCACTTGGCCAAAAAGGGCGTATGCGTTTTTTCCTGAATATATTCAGGAAAAAACGCATACGCCCTTTTTGGCCAACCAAGCAAACTTGCAAAGGAAATCTACACTACAATGAAGTCTCACTTCCCCCCGGTCAAAAGGGCCATCTGAAAAAAGTGTAAAATCCAGAAAGGCAGGACAGGCCATGGAGAACTGGGAGCCTTGTTATGCTGATGGGCGGGATGTAAATTGCCAACAGACACTGGGGAGAAGTGTATGGTGTGTCCTGAAACATCTAAAAAACAAAGCAACAGAGCCTAGGGCACTTCCACGTATGGTCCTATAGCTTAGGGAAATTAAAATCAAAAAGACACAGCCACCCCAAAATTTGGGATGACGCTTTTTACAGGAATCTCTTCTGCGGCACAAGTTAAATATCCCAGAGAGCAAATAATGGATAAAGAAGTTGCGGTACTTATGTACAACAGAATACCATCAGCAATGAAATCTATGTCACCAGGCCCGTACCAGCATAATGAGTGGATTGAGGCACGATGATTCTAAGTGAAAGAAGTCACACAGAAAAAGAAACATCATAAGGTATCACTAATACACGGAATGTGAACTTGGCTACACATGAACTGAATTACAAAACAGAACAGGGTCTCAAATTTAGAAAACCAACTTATACTTGCTTAAGGGGGAAGGTGAGTTGGGGTGCTGCATAAAAGCAGAGTTTGAAATTAGCACAGATACCGTTCCATAAGCCAAATATGTAATAGACAAGACCTACCCCTTGCTCAACGAAATGGATTCAACAATGAGGTATCACCTCACACCTGGTAGAATAGGCATCATAGAAAATCTACAAACAAAAAATGCTGGAAAGGGTGTGGAGAAAAGGAACCCTCTTCCACTATTGTTGGGAATATAAATCGATACAGTCATTATGGAGAACAATATGGAATTTCTTAAGAAACTAACAATAGAATTACCATATGATACAGCAATCCCAGTACTGGACATATACCCAGACAAAACCATAAATCAAAAAGAGTCATTCACCGCAATGTTCATTGCATCACTATTTACAATATCGAGGTAATGGAAGCAACCTAAATGCCCACAGACAGACGAATGCATAAAGCTGTGGTACATATATAAAATGGAATATTACTAAGCCATGAAAAGGAATGAAATTGGGTCATTTGTAGAGACGTCGATGGATCTAGAGACTGTCATACAGAGTGAAGTAAGTCAGAAAGAGAAAAACAAATCTTGTATATTCATGCATATATGTGGAACCTAGAAAAACTGTACAGATTAACCATTTTGCAAGGCATAAATAGAGCAACAGATGTAGACAACAAACGTATGGACAACAAGGGGGGAAACCTGTTGGGGGGGTGGTGGTGGGAGGAGTTGAGAGACTGGGATTGGCATGTATACATTTATATGTATAAAATAGATAACCAATAAGAACCTGCTGTATAAAAATATAAAATAAAATTCAAAATTAAAAAGAAATAAAATTTAAAAAATAAAACAGAAAAAACAATTATTCCCTGCACATACATGTATTTATATGAATAAATTATTTCCATGCTTATATCTGTAAATACAAAAAAGAGGAATAAAATCTACCTTGAACCAAAAACGAAAAAGAGAAAAAAACACAGAACCCACCAGTTACACAGAGGAAAACCGTATCAGGGCACTTGCTCCAGTTGTAAACAATTCTGAAGTTGGTCAGTGGTGGGGAATCGTCTCCCATTCAGCCAGCAGCCCCCACGCAACAAGCGTCCTCATTGCAAAGCTGGGGCACCGTGCCGAGGCATCTGTGAGTAAACGTGAGCTGAGCCCCAGGCCAGTTGCTGCTGAACTATTCCCACCCGTCCCAGGTAAAACACCTGAATATATACAAGGACTTGAAAGCCTAGAGGAAGGGCCATAGAGCCACACGAGTGACAGCATGCCGGCCGACTTGGTGCCTGCAGGCCAGTCAGGATGGTCCTGGCCCTGGGTGCTCTTCTGGAAGATTTCCATTTCCCTGCCTGAGATACCCGTCCTGTCCCTGCCCCCACTGCTTTTTTCCTTCCTCACCTCTGCCCAGGGAGAAATTCCAGCAGCAGGTATGGGTGACACATCCTCTTCTTTAGCAGGTGGCAGCCTGGCAACTGCTGCAGAAAGTCCAGCAGAGCCCCACTCACACTGGGCCACCCACAAAGCCGTGGCCTCTCACTCCCTCCCACCAGCCCAGCCCCGAGACTGCTGACGGGGCAGAGAAAATGGCGTCAGGCACGGCTGCAGGGGCTCTTGCTGCCTGGAGTGGTATTTATATTGATCTCAACCCAGGCACACCTGGGGAGGGCTGGCCGGCACGGTAAGGCTGCCCAGGTCAGCCAATCATCACCCCTCAGGGGCTCACAGTTACAGAAAATGGAACTTGCTGAACCGGCCAGGTCCAAGGAACAGGTGTGGGCTCCTGAGAGTCAGGATAGACAAGGGGCTGCAGCTTTGGCTTGTTTTCTAATCATTTTATCTGGCCCATGAGTGGGAGACAACTTCAAGAAAACCCTCTCCTAATGAGAGGAACCCAGGAGTCAGGGAGAGGCGGGGTGGGTGGTGGTTGGAGACAGAGGCCTGGTGCCCCGGGTGCAGTGGAAGTCTCTGGAAGACCAGGTGGAGGGAGGCCTCACGGAGTGATGCCCAGGGTCACAGACCTGTCGCAGCTGCTGTTTGTTAGTTCAAGTCCTGCTCTGAGGTGCTCTGTGTCAGCTCTGAGCGACAGGTGAGCTGGGGGTGCTCTGCAATGAGGGCTATGTGCACGGTTCCTGTGTGCCCAGCCCTGCCACAGTACCTGCAAGGGTAGCTCTGTATCCTGGGAGGGGCCTGACCACGAGAGCCCCGTGGGCTGGGGTGGGGGTGGGGTACCTGCCCAGGTGAGCTCCATATTCTGGGATTGGTCTGACCACGAGAGCCCCATGGGCTGCTGGGGACCTGGTAAAAGATGTCAGGACAGTCAGTGAAGCCACCGAGGATATACCTCCAGTTGCTCCTAATTCCTACACCCTGCTGGTCATTCTACCAACCACCAGGACATGGTATTCTGTATTAGTCTTCAATGATGCCTTCTTTTGTATTCCATTAGTCCCAGAGTCACAAGAAATTTTGGCTTGTGAGTGGCAGGACTCAACATACAACTAAAACAATACTTCCGGGCCGTCTGGACCCAAGGGTGCAAAAATTCCCACACCATCTTTGGGGAAAGCTTAGCTAAAGACCTAAAAGTTCTACCTCTGGAAAAGGAAACCCTCCTTCAATATGCAGACGACATTCTGATCGCCAGCCCTACTAAGGAGGCCTCTGAACTACCAAGAAAATAAAGGATAGAAGTTGTCCAAGAAAAAGCTCAAATATCACAGACTGCGGTGACCTGCCTGGGCTTCATTCTCACACAAGGTCAGAGAAGCCCATCCCAGGAAAGGGAAGAAACCATTTTCAGCCTTACCCCTTTCTAAAACTAGAAGACAGCTTAGGGGTTCCTGGGGAGGCCAGGGTTTGCTGCTTCTGGATCCCTAACTACAGTCTACTAGCTGGGCCTCTATATGAAACACTGAAAGGAAAAGATGATGATCCTTTTGAATAGAATCCAGAAGTGGCCTTTCAAGAATGGAAAGAGCAGTCAATTCAGACCCTTGCCCTGGAACTCCCTAATTTAGCTAAACCCTTTGACCTTTACATTCCCGGTGAAAGGTGAATCGCCATTGGAGAATTAGTGCAAAAACTGGGACCACTTGAAATGGAACAATGCAAGAATGCCATCCAGGTAGGATAAACTACGGTCACTAAGGGGCTTGGCCCACTGCCACATCTGGCCAAGATACTGGCGGTATCTAAAAACCTGGAAATCAGCAGCCCAAAAGGCCACCTCCCTCCTAAGGGAAAAGGACCCCACGTGGTGATCCTAACCACCAACCATGCCCTGAAGTTGCAGGGTTCGCTCCGTGGGCACACTGACCTCGAGTGAGGAGGCCCTCCAACTCCAACATCCAGAGAGATAACCGGGGGCAACAGGGCACCATGACGACTCGTGTGAACATCACTTGACCTGGAGTTTCTCTCATAAAACAACAAGAGTGTGTCCCAAAAGAGTAGACTACTGCTTGCAGGACTTACTGCACCCAGCGGGGAGCTAATAATCTTGGCGGGGGAACAGTATACCACACTGTCACCATAGAAAAGCCTACAGACACCGTGATGATGGTGGCCAATAAGACCGGCTGAACTCCTGTTTACTTCAAAAGGCTGTTGACTCAGTAGCCATCATGGTCCTTATCACCACTGACCCTGGACTGTCTGGGAGTTGAGCGGGCAGGGCTCTGACACCTGGTGCTGTTTGTACGTTAATTCAGGGGCCTAATTGAAGAAAGCGCAGACTACTGGTCAGAGCATCTAGGCTGGCAGAAACGGTCAGCCTAAGGTGGCCGAACAAATGTGGGGCGGGGTGAAACCGGCCCCCACAGCGTCTCTGCACATCTCTTTCCTGGACCCTTAAAGGTCATTAGAATCTATAACACTTCCAATGCTGGTGCTCAGGTGGACGAGCAGGGAGGCAGGGGTCCTGGGGACAATCAACGTCACCGGGAGGCTGCTGGGGAGAAGCTCTGACCCTCGCCCCAGGGTATGAGGGCTCCCAACTCAGCACTCAGCAGTTACAGAAGAAGGGTCTGCACCCTCAGCACTCCAAGAATGAGGAACGGGACAAAAGGCAGAGGAGGGGTTTGTCCCCAGCAAAGCCCATTAAAAACCCCTGGGAGATAAAAATAGAATCTGGGCAATAAAGTCAAGTCTAACCTTTTTTATCCTTTGTGCTTTGTCTAATTTCACGTGCTCCTAGGGTCCCGCATGCAGAGGTTCCACACCCGGCACTTCAGACCAGATTTCCTAGTGCAGAATGGCTGGGTCGACACCTCAGCTCCTGGGGCCCAGTGCAGACTCCACGATATAGAGCCTGAGCTACAGCCAACCCGGCCCTCGAGAGCTCCGCCGCCTCCCTCCCTCCCACTGACTCTGACAGGATCTCTACACAGCAGCCCAGCCCACAGCCCACGGGGTAGTGCATGCTCTCACCTCTCCATTCTCTGATCAAAATATAAAGTTTCCTTTGCTTGTGAACCAAACTCAGTCTCGATCTGTTGGCCCCAATGACACTGGGCAGGGGGACACTTGTTGGGGTCCACTCTGGAGGATCAGTAACAGAAATTGAGACTATTGTAACCTCAATGAACAGATGTGTGAGCCAAACTGTAGTTAACATAGAACAGTGTATAAGGCTCGGGTAAAATAAGATGTTTCTAACACTTCCATTTGATATTTCCATCACTTTTTATAAGCAAGTTCAGTGAAAAGGTTTGTCTTATTTGTCAGGTCAATATTAGAGAAACGAAGTGATTTCTTTCCAAGGATGTACATCTAATAATCTTGGTTAAACCTTCAATCTTGTTTTAAATGCTTTTCCATTGAAAATGATACCTCTCTTTCAGCTCCCCCATTTCTGAGAAGTATAAAATCTTATAATTTATTATTACCAAAGGGGAAAGGTGGGAGGAGGGATAAATTAACAGTTTGGAATTAACACATACACACTGCTATGTATAAAATAGATCATCAACAAGGAACTACTGTATAGCACAGGGAACTACACTCAACATTTTGCAATAACCTATAAGGGGAAATAATCTGAAAAAGAATAGATATTTTTATTGACATCATCTATCAATGATAGTTAAAGTGTAGCCTAAGGGAAGCTGGTGGTGAGTGCTTCTGACCCTGAAGACTTCAATCATCTAAAGTTTGGACTCTGCCTACTTCCCAAGGCCCTTAATGAACATATGTGTAGCCGTAGCTTAAAAACTTCCCCAGTTTGGGTTTCGGGGAGACACTGATTTTGAAAAAGCCCTGGTGTTCTCCTTACATGAATGGGACTCTTCCTACTGCTAAAACATGTCTGTCACACCCAGAGGATGGTATACCGTCTGATCGGGAAGAGTTTGGAAAAGGCATCTCATCTCCTCATCTCCTGGTGCTCGGGTTCACCCCTCCAGCGTCTTTACTAACAGTCTGCCCACTTGGAGATGTCAGCACTGTCAACATCCTGTTGCGTACAGTTTGGAATTTGTCCAGAGGATGAAGTGGAAGGATGAGGAACAATGAGAGACAAGTCCTAGGTGTTCAGACAGGCACATGTCACTCTAATTTCCAATCAGGAAGACGAATTGACCAAAGGCTAGGGTTGCCCATGGAAACAGTATAGGGCTTGAGGAAATCCCGCTGCTTTGTGGCCAGTTCCCATAAACACAAGTTGAACAATGGAACTCAGGGGCAGTAAAATTCACAAAACTGCAGAGTTGAAAATATCCATCACTGAAAAATGTCTTGAGGAAAGTCAGAGAAAAGGACTTGTAAGCAAGGGAGAATGGCAGGAAAGGGATTTGAGGAGGTAGAAAGGACTCGCCATTAAGCACAAGAAAAGGAGCTGAACATTGCCAACATTGCAGTTGGCCAAAAAGGGTGCATGCGTTTTTTTCTGTATATATTCAAGAAAAGGGCATACACATTTTTAGCCAACCAAACAGGTGGGCACTGGAAGTCAATACTACAAAAGATATCACTTCGCATCAGTCAGAAGAGCCATCCTCATAAAGCGTAAACAACAGAAATGCAGGACAGGGCAACGAGAAGAGGGAGCCCTGTGAGACTTATAGTGGAAATGTATATTGCCAACGGCCATTCTGGAAAAGTGTATTGTGTTTACTAAAGCATCTAAAAAATGAGCTACAGAGCATAGGGCACTTGCACTCATGGGCGTATATCTTGGGAAAAACAAAAATCGAGAGGACACAGGCACCCCAATGTTTACCCCCTCTCTGTTTAAAAGATCCTCGACTAGGATATAACTTAAATGTCTCTGGAGGGAAAAAATGGATAGAGATGTGGTACTTAGGTAGAGTGGAATATTATTCAGCCTGGAAATCAATGAAATATGGCCAGTTGTAACAACTCCGGAGGAGTTACGTATGATCATTCTAAGTGACAGAATTCAAAAAGAAAAAGACACATATCATAAGATATCACTTAAAGGTGGAATCCAAAATGGCTACACATGAAATAAATTACAAAACAAAAACATAGTCAAATATGTAGAAAACACGCATAAGGCTGCTAAACGGGAAAGGTGGGGAGGGGTGAGGCATCATCCAGGAGGTTGAAATTAGCAAAGATACCATTCCAAATACCAAACTGATAATCAACAAGGCCTACACGGTAGCTAAAAGAACTGCACTCAGCACACTCAAGTCACCGGAAAAGAATATATACGACTGGTAAGAATCTGAAAAAGAATTTATTGATGACTCTCTGTACGTGAATCAAGTGGATGTACAGCAGCAAGAAACAGAGCTTTGAAAATCAGCTGTAACCAATATAGTAATAAATTGAAAAAAATAAACGACAGAGAGACAGAGAAAACCTCTTACAACTTTTCCTCAGGGACGGTGATGCAACATGGATTGAACACATCTAGACCCACAGCAGGATGAGACATAAGGCTGGAAACTGTTTGCGCTAAGAGAAATGTGAGGTTGGGTGAGGAAATGCACACCCTTTAAAGTAATACTACCTGGTACCCATTCAATGGGTCCCAAATCTGCAGGTTCAAGGGATCTTCCTACAGCTAAAACATGCATGGAAAACCCAGAGGACTGTACACCATGTGATCGGGAGATGTGTCTAAAATGCACCTCATTTATCCTCTCCTGGTGCTCCTGTTCACCATTCCAGCCACGTTACTTAGAATCTCCCCACTTGGAGAATCAGCACATTTAAACTTCTGTTTCACACATTTTGCAAATTGTGAGGAGGATGAACGGGAAGAGGGGGAACCAATGAGAGAAGAGTTGTAGGGGTTTGGACGGGCACATATCACTCTAATTTCCCATTAAGAATAAGAATTAAAGAAAGGCTCAGCCTGCCTCGCCGGAGCCAAAATAGGGCCTGAAACAATCCTGTGGGTTTGTGGCCAGCTCACAAAAGAGCAACTTAAAAAATGGAGCTCAGGGTCACTGCAATTCACAAACCTGCAGAGTTATAAATGAAAACTAATGTCCAAAAATATGTTGAGGTAAGGCAAAGAAGAGGATCTGAATGCAAGACAGAATTGCAAGAAACAGATTTCAAGAGATAGATTGGACTCGTCTTTAACGCACATGAAAAGCGGCAGAATTTCGACAATGATGCAGTTGGCCCAAAAGGGCGTATGCGTTTTTTCCTGATTATATCCAGGAAAAAACGCATACGCACTTTATGGGCAACGAAGCAAGCAAGCAATGCAAATGTGCACAACAAAGAAGTCTCACTTCCCACCGGTCAAAAGGGCCATCCTAAAAAATTGTAAAAACCAGAAATGCAGGAC